>NC_091982.1:52336973-52631756 GCF_044704955.1 Pristiophorus japonicus
AAAGATGGCACCCCTGACAATGCAGCAACTCCCTCAGCACTGCATTGGGGTGGCAACCTAGATTTATGTGCTTATGTCTCTAGAGTGGGACTTGAACCCACATCCTTCTAATTCAGAGGAGACAGTGCTACCCACTATGCCACAAGAAGCAGTGGACAGTTCTGGAAGTTCCAGCCACAAAGCTAACGAGACAGCTAACATTATTTTGGATGTCGAGAGCTGAATGGATCTCTACCATCATCATCATAGGCAGTCCCTCGAAGCGAGGATGACTTTCTTCGCCAAAAAGGGATGAGTTCACAGGTGTTTCAATGAAGGATCTAATATTCCAGGTCCCAAACTACTTGTTGAAGGGTGGAAGATGCCTGTGTGTGGATTTTTTTAACGTGTGGTGGCCGTTGCACGCCAGCCACCACGCGGGCTTGACAGAGCTAGGTTTGGTCCAGTAGCAAGGATTAACCAAGACGACTGGAGACCTGCTTTGCTGCATGGACTTAGTGCGCACACATATCGCAGTGTGGGCCTCTTCTGGGCCCCGTAACTCGCGCCTCTCCTGGGCTCCGGTCACGTCGCTCTGCAATCTCTCGCCGCTCCTTCGCCCCGACCTCACCACTGCTGCTGTACCTGCCCATGCTCCAATCACCGACCTCGGTTATGGTGTGTCTGTCGGCGCGGCGGCCCCAACCTGCAAGGACCATAGAAACATAGAAACATAGAAAATAGGTGCAGGAGTAGGCCATTCGGCCCTTCGAGCCTGCACCGCCATTCAATATGATCATGGCTGATCACTCAACTCAGTAGCACTTTCCTGCTTTCTCTCCATACCCCTTGATCCCTCAGATCTTTGTCCCTCGCCCGCTGTAACCGCAATGGAAAACCCGCTAACTCGCACAAATGGGGTTTCTGACAAAAGGCACAGTGACATAGAGGGGAAAATTCATGATCCCTTGCCTGTTTTCAATCCTGCAAATCAAACAATGGACAGAGCACGTTGGGGGAATAGTCGGATCTGCCTGATGTAATGCAGTGCGTGTTGTACAGTAAAGACAAGTCGGGAACTTTAATCACATCCTTTGTATTTTTTTTTCCAGGTTACATTTTGACTCGAGCATTTTGCTTTGAGGTCACAGTGACTCCATTAGTCATTGGTCCAATGCCTGGTTGAGAGCGAAAGTTCAACATGGCTTCCCCCCCACCCCAACCTCCCAACCCCGTTAATTTACTGCCACTCTTGATGTTAAAAATCAGCCTTTAAATCTGGTTAAGCTTTCTCCACTTTATACAGCACTGCAAAGAAGCCCCATTTGCCAGGTTATCCAGTCGCTTGGGTTAGTTCTATGTACAGGCATTAGGCAGATGGGGATTCTCGCACATCAGCAGGTCGGGGCCTTCAAAGGAGCAGCATGGAGCATAGCACTTCAAGACGCAGTGCGAGCCGGTTCAGGAGGACATAATGTTTGTTTAGCAATCAATATACTGTTATAACCCCAGTTACACCTAATCAAACAAGGTCTCACTTTTAATGGGGTATTTAACAGTGGTATTAACATGGAAAAGCCCAAGGTTCCATCAGTTTCACTGATTGTCGGCTATCCGATGAGGGGTGGGGGTGGGGTGAGGGGTGGGGGGCTGGGGTGGGGGGTGAGACCAGCACAGCCAGTGTTGGAGCAATGAGTGACTGGCTGCAACTTCAAGATTTCTGCTTTTGGATGTGCATGCACTACATCCTGAAGTTGTGGTCAGTTTCAAAGCGGTAATAACTGTTGGTTCGTTCTTGTTACCCAGGCCAACATCTTCGCCATCAGTGCCATCTCCTCCCTTGCTCAGACCCAATGGATACTTGGGCAGGGAAAAGTATGCAATCGCTCGATTGAAGACCCCCACTTTGGATTGAATGATGTGTTAAAGATACCTTAATGGCTTTTCATGTTTATTGAAGCAGTGCATTCATGATGCATTTGATTTATGCCATTTACTTTGGTTACATTACTGACAGATACCTTATGAGTTAAACATAGCTACAATTAAGTCAACCAACGTTTTACCATGTACTCTTAGAACATAAGAACATAAGAAATAGGAGCAGGAGTAGGCCATTTGGCCCCTCGAGCCTGCTCCACCATTCAATAAGATCATGGCTGATCTGATCCTGGACTCAGCTCCACTTCCCTGCCCGCTCCCCATAACACTTTACTCCCTTATCACTGAAAAATCTGTCTATCTCCGCCTTGAATATATTCAATGACCCAGCCTCCACAGCTCTCTGGGGCAGAGAATTCCATAGATTTACAACCCTCTGAGAGAAGAAATTCCTCCTCATCTCAGTTTTGAATGGGCAGCCCCTTATTCTGAGACTATGTCCCCTAGTTTTAGTTTCCCCTATGAGTGGAAATATCCTCTCTGCATCTTGTTATATTTTGCTGGTGTGAGGAAGTTATGTGCTGCGTACATTTAGGTTGAGGATACAGGTGCCCTCACTATACTTGGTGAGAGTTCTCCACAAACTCTGGTGACAGGAGATCCACTGCTGGCATCAGAGGTAGTGCTCATTAAGGAGGATGCAGAAATTCAGCGACCATTTTCCTTTAGTTGTCAGCAGGATAGTTTGGTCATCTGCTTGTCCTCCACAGAGCTTGAACAGTTTATCTTTGGTTTGCTGGTGGAGCTCACTCTGCTGTTGCCAATCCTCAGGGCTCTTAACACCATTTTTCTCCCTCCAGATACATAGCATATACGACACAGAGACAGGCCACTCGGCCCAACCAGTCCATGCCGGCGTTTATGCTCCACTCAAGCCTCCTCCAGTCTTTCCTCATCTAAATCATTATAAACACAGCACTTACGATCTCTAACCACACCAGGATATGTCATACAATACCTCCAGCAACACAGATGTCGTCAGGAGCAGAACACGTAAAATGTCTCAAGTCAAGTCATTCCATAATGCTGAATTTTTGCAAGATACATCCTGCACACTCCATTGTGCTACACCAAAATACGTTGGCCTAGTGTGAATGTCGATTCTACTCTAAACTATACACACTGTTCGCTGAAGTGGTCTAGCCACTGCCTTTTCATTAACAGGGCACACTCCAACACGCTGAATTGCTCTGCCATATCTTAAAATTAACACTGCATCTTTGGAAATATAGGATCAAGTCTAGAAGTGCATCCAGTAAGTTCTGTTTTATTATATATTTGTTCTTGAGATGTAGGTGATACTGGCAAGGCTGCACTTGTTCCCCAGAGAAGGTGGTAGTGGGGAGATGAAATTGTGTTACCACAGGCTTGGTAGACCACTTCAGAGGGTATTCTGTCAATTACATAATGTGGGACAGGAGTCGCCTGCAGGCCAGATCAGGTAGGTTTCATTCCATGAAGGACATCAGTGAACCAACCTGGCTTTCACTGCTACCAAATTCAATGAAACAACTTGCCATACTAGAATCTGAACTCACAATGTCTCTACTGCACATAGCTAAACAATTGAGAATTATGGCACACAACAGCATTTACGATAAGAACCAATTATATAGAATCATTGAATAGTACAACACAGAGGGCGACCATTTGGCCCATCATGTCTGTGCCGGCTCTTTGAATGAGTTATCAAATTCGTCCCACTCCCTGCTCTTTCCCCATAGCCCTGCACGTGTTTCCTTTTCAAGTATATATCCAATTTCCTTTTATTATTATTGAATCTGCTTCAACCACCCTCAGTGTGTCAGCGGTGGTTCAATGGGCAGCACACTCGTCTCTGAGTCAGAAGGTTGTGGGTTCAAGTCCCACTCCACAGACTTGAGCACATAAACCTAGGGTGACACTCCAGTGTAGTACTGAGGGAGGTGCTGTGTTTCGGATGAGACGTTAAACCGAGATCCCGTCTGCCCTCTCAGGTGGAAGTAAAAGATCCCATAGCACTATTTCGAAGAAGAGCAGACGAATTATACCCAGTGTCTTGGAACAATATTTATCCCTCAATCAACATAACGAAACAGATTATCTGGTCATCATCAAATTGTTTTGTGGGAGCTTGCTTCTTCGCAAATTAGCTGCCGTGTTTCCTACATTACAAAAGTGACTACACTTCAAAAGTACTTCATTGGCTGTAAAGCGCATTGAGACGTCCGGTGGTCATGAAAGGCGCTATATGTCATGCTTGGTGTTATATGAGCTTTTGACTACATTTCTGCAGCATAACTAAAACCACCTTTTCCACCTCCGTAACATTGCTCGCCACAGCTCATCTGCTGCTGAATCTCTCATCCATGCCTTTGTTACCTCTAGACTTGACTATTCCAACACACTCCTGGCTGGCCTCTCACATTCTACCCTATGTAAACTGGAGGTGATCCAAAACTTAGCTGCCCGTGCCCTAACTCACAGCAATTTCCGCTCACCCATAAACCCTGTGCTCACTGACCTACTTTGGCTTCCAGTTGAGCAACGCCTCGATTTCAAAATTCTCATCCTTATTTTCAAATCCCTCCATGGCCTCTCCCCTCCCTATCTCTGTAATCTCCTCCAGGCCCCACAACCCCCTCCCCCCCCCCCCCCCCCCCCCCCGCCGCCCAAGATGTCTGCGCTCCTCTAATTCTGCCCTCTTGAGCATCCCTGATTATAATCGCTCAACCATTGGTGGCCGTACCTTCTGTTGCTTAGGCCCTTAGTTCTGGAACTCCCTGCTTAAAGCTCTCTTTCCTCCTTCAAGATGCTCCTTAAAACCTAACTCTTTGACCAAGCTTTCCTGCCCTAATTTCTACTTATGCAGCTCGGTATCAACGTTTTATCTCATAATCCTCCTGTGAAGTTCCTTGGGACGTTTCACTATGTTAAAGGTGCTATATAAATACAAGTATAAGAATAAAAGTGTTTATTAATGATAACATTGATTATGTATATGTATAAATGTTAAAAGTGTAGATTATATGGAAAGGCTGAGTTTTGAAAGAAACAAAATGGAAGCTCACAGGCTTGCAGCATGGTGCTTGTGTATTGTCTTAATTGGAAAGCCATTAACTTAATCTAATCAAGGGATGGCTGAGCCTCCAGACAGCCACATGTGTGAGGAGAGCCAATAAGGAACTGCCCTGGAACCAAAATCCAATCCTGAGGCTCTCTGAGAAACAATGGCTTTGAGAGGTATAAAAAACACAAGCCAGGAACTGTTCTGTCTCTCTTTCTCTCCTGAACTAGCCAACCAAAGGGAAGTAAAGTATATCGCTTTTTATTATAACCTCATTGTATCTCTGGTGTAACTAAGGTAGATCCGTAGGATAATTGACGACTGCTGATATGTGCATATGTGTGTGTTTTTAATAAACTGTTCCGAATTGTTTTAAAAGAATCGTCCTGCTGTCAATTTAATGCCAGAGATTTAGAAATCCTACAGAAATTGTTATATAAATGCAAGTATCTCTTTTTTTTCTTTCTCCCTTTTTCGGTAGTGCCTTTCCACTTATAACAACTCGCTGAAGCTAACAGTCTAATAATAACCAATTTATCCCCTTTCACTGCACGATTACACTTCAGTCTAAAATGTGTTTCCTAGCACCACTGAGCAAGGTGTCATTATATTGCGCATTGCTTACTCGGTAATCGTATGTGGAATCTGCATTTTCATCACATGCTATGACCTCGGGCGCCATCCAGTAGGGTGTCCCGATGAAAGTATTCCGCTTCTCCATGGTCCTATCCAGTTGAGCACTGACTCCAAAGTCAACTGCAACGAGATGGTTTAAGCAATCATTCAGTAACATTTGAGAACAGCACATCACAACATAAACATGCACGCTAGGAGGCTGGGCAGACTGGAAGCCTTCAACACTAAATGTTTCCGCTGCTTCTTTAATTACTGTTTTTAGGATATATCTAGTCAAAACGTGGAAGGTTTGGACTGCTATTTTAAAGCAAAGGATGAGTAATGTGTAAGCAGACTGATGGTAACTTTTTTTGTGCAAGAGATAAGTTAATAGGTGCAGGCAGGAAATACTATAGCAAGGTCAACTGCATCATAAGAACATAAGAATTTGGAGCAGGAGTAGGCCATACTCTTGCCTGCTCCGTCATTCAATAAGATCATGGCTCGAAGGAGAAAAAAATTGCAGGGATATAGACAAAGAGAGTAGGAGAGTGGGACTAACTGGATTGCTCTTCGAAAGAGCCGGCACAGACCCGATGGGACCAATGGACTCCTTCTGTGCTTTACTATTGTATGATTCTATTGGTGATCTACCAGCTCAACTCCATTTTCTTGCTCTATCCCCATATCCTTTATTCCCCTTACGTCCAAAATTCTAATGATCTCAGCCTTGAATATACTCAACAACTGAGCCTCCACAGCCTTCTGGGGTAGAGAATTCCAAAGATTCACAACCCTCTGAATGAAGAAATTTCTCCTTTGAGCCTGCTGCTTACGGGAAGCATAGAAAAAGGCTTGTACTAAAATTGTACTGAAGTGACACTGAAGCAAGTGATGGTTAACTTTTGTCCAAGGAGCACAGTTCTGTAGATAATTTGTTGCATTTCCATGTAAAACATACATTGTCAACTGTATCTTCCAGATTTTCCTCTCATAAGAACATAAGAAATAGGAGCAGGAGTAGGCCATTTGGCCCCTCGAGCCTGCTCCACCATTCAATAAGCTCATGGCTGATCTGATCTTGGCCTCAACTCCACTTCCCTGCCTGCTCCCCATAACCCTTGACTCCCTTATCGTTCAAAAATCTGTCTATCTCCACCTTAAATATATTCAATGACCCAGCCTCCACAGCTCCCTGGGTAGAGAATTCTAAAGATTCACGACCTTCCGAGAGAAGAAATTCCTCCTCTTCTGCAGGCAATGACTCACGTTGGGATATTGTTGCCTAGGCGCCAACAGGTTTCTGGTCTCTCACTCAAATGACCATTATTCCTGCATGACTTCTTAGGCGGTCCCTCGTATCGAGGATGACCCGCTTCCACACCAAAAAATGGATGAGTTCACAGGGGTTTCAATGAAGGACCTGACATTCCAGATCCCAACCTACATATTGAAGGGTGGAAGATGCCTGTGCGTTGATTTTTTTTTTTACGTGTAGTGGCCGTTACACACCAGCCACCACACGGGCTTGACAGAGCTTGGCCTTTATCCAGTGGCAAGGATTAACCAAGATGACTGGAGACGAGCTCTGCTGCACGGACCTAGTGCGCACACATATTGCAATGTGGGTTGGCCAATGCTGCCCCTGGGTCCTTGCCTCTTCTGGGCCCTGATCATATCGCTCCACGATCACTCGCTGCTCCTCTGCTGCTTGCCGCCTCTCCTGCTGTACCTGCCCATGCTCCAATCAGCAATCTTGGTTTGGTGACTTCCAATCCAGGCGCCCTTCTCCAAATTGTCGCCCTCCTGCACCAGCTCGCACTGCTCCCTGAAGTGGCCTCCATGCTGCTCCCAGGCCACCGACCTGTGGTTGGTGGTTTATCGCAGGTCAGGGCCTCCACGTTTCTGCATGGACTTAGGCAGTATCAACAGGTTATTCAGTCATGCGCTTTCCAACACAAATCAATAGATAACAATCAGGACTGTGAACCTGCATCCGTTCTTCCCTTACACAGAATACTGAGACCAACTAGAGAACACCAGTTTGGCCCCAGGAGTATTGTGTCTAATTCTGGGCATCACATTTTAGTAAGGATTTGAAGGCTTTGGAGAGGATACAGAAGAGATTTACCAGAATGGTTACAGGGATGAGGAAATACAGTTATGTAGCTAGACTGGGGAAGCTGAGATTGTTCTTCTTGGAACAGAGCAGACTAAGAGGAGACTTAATAGAGGTGTTTAAAATCAAGATGGATTTAGATATAGTAAATAAAGAGAAAAGGTTTCCAATGCTGAAGGGTTGATATCGAGAGAGCACAGATTTAACGTGATTGGCAAAAGAACCACAGGCGACATGAGGAAAACCGTTTTAACACAACCTGTGTTTAGGATTTAGAATGCACGGCCTGATAGGGTGGTGGATACAGATTCAATAGCAGCGTTCAAAATGGAATTGGATAAACACTTGGAGAAAAAAATTACATGGATATGGGGAAACAGCAGGGGAGTCGGATGAACTGGTTGCTCTTCAAAAGAGCCGGCGCAGACTCGATGGGCCGAATGGCCTCCTTCTGTGTTGAACTATTCTATGATTCTATGAACTCATTTCTTCACTGCTGCACTGCCCAAGAGCTAATTAAATGCAAACCAGGAATAGAACCTGGGATCTTCCTGGTCTATGCGCTCAATGTCACACCAGCAGTTACGCTTATCTATAGAAGCTATCTCATTCGCTCAGAAGCCATTTTGATTGGTGTTCTGCTTGCAATTACTTAGAATACACAACTTAGTTTTGCAAAATGTAAGTTAAGCAGAAGGAACTTTGGTCTGTAAGTATATGAATTATTTCTGGGCAGTCAGTCGTACAGTAGCATTGTAAAAGATTAACTGCGGGATCAATTGAACAGGAGGTTTGTCAGATCCATTACTGAAAGACATATTTGGGGTCTGGATTCTGTGATTATTTCCTTGTTACTCGAAAACCAATAAAGCTTCTAAAATTTTGGAGAAATGCTTACCAAGCTTTACTTCTGCATTCTCGGTCAGTAACACATTCTGTCCTTTGATATCACGATGGATAACATGGTGGGAGTGAAGATGGGACAGACCCTGCAAGGACAATTCAACAAAATGTCACACTGTAAGTTATGCAGCAGAGCAAGGACATTCATCTGGAAAATATTTGCATACAGATTCACCAATCCTGATGGCTGTTTGAACGGTGAATATAGAAAGAACTTGCATGTCGTCCGGATGTGCTAAAGTGCTTCACAATCAATGTATTACTTTTGAAAGATGCGTAAATGCAGCAGTCAATTTGAGCACAGCTAGGTCCCACAAGCAGGAGATGAATTAAATAACCGGCTAATTTGCTTTTTACAGTGATTGTTGCGGGAAAAGTGTCAGCCTGGAGCACTTTCTGCTCTTCAGATCTTTTCTGACCATATGAATGAGCAAACGGGGCCTCATTCACAGGATGGTACCTCCAACACTTCCTCAGTACCGCATTGAAGTAACAGCTCGAGTCCCGGACTTGAATCCACCACCTTCTGGCTCAAAGGCAAGAGTGCTGCCAATTAAGCCAAGCTGACAGTTATACATCAAGATATATAAAAAAAAACCACCATGGCTATGTCAGCTAGAAAATTCATTGCATTAGAAACTATGCAAATGAGCCACCTCGGCCTGGAGTTTACCAACCTCGCGGGTTCGTGGCATGCATCATCGGTGGGTGGCAGGTCCCAGCCTTACTGCTGGCCCCAGCTCACTGTACAAAATTATATTCCATTGATGGGGCTTGTTAAACCCTGCCCAGCGCATTTGACGATCAATTGAAGGACTCGGGTCTGATGATGTCATTTGATGACGGGCAATCAGCCGGTTTCCTTAAAGGGACCATGCACAAATTAATTTTGACAGTTGTACCATCAGTGTTCTACAGCATTGAGCTGCTACAAACACTGGCAATCACTGCACAGAGGTGCAGGGCTGCACCCAGGCTCCCCCATCACTCCCTCCATATACTATAGAGGGATTAACAGCATACAGGGAGGTTCTCTTCCCTTCCAATGGGTGGAAGAGACCTCCGAGGAGACTAACGCAGCCTGGTTGCACATTGCACAAGAGGTCACAAGCAGGGATGTCCTACATGGGTGCAGTGGCGCAACTCTTTCAATGATCTCAGTAGATCATGAAACGTTACTGCAAAATTACACTCAACCTCATCCTGCTGTGCCACTCATCACTCTGCCTTCCCTACCCTACTCCTGCACATCCTTACTCACACCAACCTACCTTGCACCTCCACCCACCCATCCCTCTCTATCTCCATTCTCACTTCCCCATCTCAATAGCCACCGCTCACACTCACCCTCATCCGAGTGCAATCATACCAACATACAAGGGTAGTACTTGGGTATTTTATGCAATGTTCATGTAAAGTTTCTGTTAATGTGTTGTTAAACATTGAAGCCTTTATTTTCAACACTTTGCATTCTTGAACAGATTTGTGTGCACCTTTGGAAGTGGCTTTGTGAGTTGCAGTGAACGGTGAGACATATTGGTACCCCCCACAATGGTGATGAGTGTGAAAGTAATGCCTTGGGCATTGCAGGGATGCTTTATGGTGTTGGTGTGAGATGGTGCCAACCTGGCACATCATGTGGCAGCCAGGGTGTACAGCACCAAATGAAGTAAATGTGGCCATGGTGAGACCATCCCCAGTGTCCCGGGCAGCAATGTGATTGGGTGCTGATGCCCTGTGCAGCATCAGTTGATTGTGGAGAAAGTTGCGGCGGCTGGTGTTGCTCGTGTTGGAGCTGATTGTGATCAGATTCTGAGGACCAAGGTGAGATAGTTTCAAGGGCACCGATGCTGATGTAATAGATGGCAGGTGAGCTTGAGATGACAGAAGCAATCTGTCAAAGGTGAGAGAGGTTGTTCCAATGAGGTGAAACTGAATAGAGTGATTGCTCCAAACGCTTGCAACCTGGATAAAGCTCAATCTATCTTCCAAATGCAGTAAGCAGCAGCTTCTGATATTTGAAAGTAAACAGCTGTGAGATGGGAGCTTGAAGTAATGAGATGATTCCATGGCCATTCAACTCCCGACCTTCTTCCCTGACATGATCCCCGAGTAGCGTGGACCCCGTGGGTGAACTGGTAAACTCTGAAGGTGAGCTAAAAATAGTTCCTAATCCTCTGTTGTTAACAAGGTCATAATGACCTGAATTTCCTCCCCCGCCACGGAGTGTCGGATCTGCTTAGCGTTAATGGCGGTTGACAATAGGGTCCCGACTAGCTATCGAAAAAAAAATTCACACGCAACCCGCCACGGAGCATGCCCACTGACCCCCGAAAAATTCCACCTTAATGTCATGAACAACAGCAATTTGTATTTATATAGCACCTCTAACATAGTAAAATGTTCCAAGGCGCTTCACAGGAATATTATAAGATAAAATTAGACACCGAGCCACATGAGGAGACATTAGGGCAGATGGTCAAAGGCTTGGGGGTAATATATTAGCATGGAGAGAGGATCTGCTAACTAACAGAAAACAGAGAGTCGGGACAATTGGGTCATTTTCTGGTTGGCAAACAGTGACTTAGTGGCGTGTCGCAGAGATCGGTGCTGGGTCCTCAACTAGTTACAATCTATATTAATGACTTGGATGAAGGGACCGAGTGTAATGTAGCCAAGTTTGCTGATGATACAAAGATGGGTGGGAAAGGAGCTCACAAAAAATCTGCAAAGGGATATAGACAGGCTAAGTGAGTGGGCACAAGTTTGGCAGATAGAGTATTATGTGGGAATTGTGAGGTTATCCACTTTGGCAGCAATAATTGAAAAGCAAATTATAATTTAAATGGAGGAAAATTGCAAAATGCTACAATAGAGAGAGACCTGGGGATCCTTGTGCATGAAACACAAAAAGTTAGTATGCAGGTACAGCAGGTAATCAGGAAGGCAAATGGAATGTTGGCCTTTATTGCAAGGGGGATGGAGTATAAAAACAAAGAAGTCCTGCTACAACTGTACAGGGTATTGGTGAGGTCACACCTGGAGTACTGCGTACAGTTTTGGGATCTGTATTTAAGGAAGGATATACTTGCATTGGAGGCTGTTCAGAGAAGGTTCACTAGGTTGATTGCTGAGATGTGAAGGTTGACTGATGGAGGATAGGTTGAGTAGGTTGGGCCTATACACATTGGAGTTCAGAAGAATGAGAGGTGATCTTATTGAAACTTTTAAGATAAGGAGAGGGCTCGACAAGGTGGATGCAGAGAGGATATTTCCACATAGTGGAAACTAAAACTAGGGGGCATAGTTTCAGAATAAGGGGCCGCCCATTTAAAACTGAGATGAGGAGAAATTTCTTCACTCAGAAGGATGTAAATCTATGGAATTCTCTGCCCCAGAGAACTGTGGAGGCTGGGTCATTGAATATATTTAAAGCGGAGATAGACAGATTTTTGAGCGATAAGGGAGTAAAGGGTTATGGGGAGTGGGCAGGGAAGTGGAGCTGAGTCCATGATCAGACCAGCTCTTATTAAATGGCGGAGCAGGCTTGAGGGGTCAAATGGCCTACTCCTGCTCCTAAATCGTATGTTCATATGTGCTTATTCAAAGAGGTAGGTTTTAAGGAGCAAATTAAAGGAGGAAACAGAGGTAGAGAGGCGGAGAGGTTTAGGGAGGGAGTTCCAGAGCTTGGAGTCTAGGCAGTTGAAGGCATGACCACCAATGGTTGTGATTAGAATTAGGGATGCTCAAGAGGCCAGAATTTGAGGAGTGCAGATATCTCAGGGAAGGCGTGGTGGGGGGGGCGGGTGGCGGGGCTGAAGGAGATTACAGAGTTAGGGAGGGGCGAGGCCATGGAGGGATTTGAAAACAAGAATGAAAATTTTAAAATCGAGGCATTGCTCAATTGGAAGCCGATGTAGGTCAGCGAGCACAGGGGTGATGGGTGAACGGGACTTGGTGCAAGTTAGGACATGGGTAGCAGAGGCAGATCATAAGTAAAAGAAGGAGTCTTTTAATGAGAACAGTCTTTGGGTTCAACAAAACATTCCTCTTAACTCATCACTCATAGCAAGCAAATATTGTCAGAAGCTCTGATTTGAAGTGACAACATTGCGTTCTGGAATAGTTTCAAGAATAATTAACTTCTCTAACAGCAGGTTATCATTAGCTAACGAAGAGCGGACGCTGATCAAATTAAGCTCCTTAGGAATGAATGGTTATGCAAAATCTATGTTATTAGTAAGATAATGGGATAAGCACCAAGGCAGATATACCTTGCTGCACCATTTGAAAGGGTCCCTTTAAACACAAAGGGGATGTAACTGGATGCAGGCAGGGATACAGTACGCGCGTTACTGCATCAGTTGCCGGTTATACAACCGCACCATATTAAGCCCCATGGACTCTGATAGAACGGAATCTCAGGCGTGGTGTATAACGGTGGAAAATTATACTCTGCCTGTTTTATGTCCCCGCCCAATTCCAATTTCACCTTCACAGCATCTGCTTACTAAACAGAAAGGTTCTCCGGAAATTTTTTTAAAAATTTAGATAATTTTATAAAAAGCCCAAAGCATGAAAAACTCAGCTACTTTAATACCCATGCCCCTTGTCAACCTGAGCCCCTCAAAAACACGGCCCCTCAACAAACTGAGCCCCTCAAAAACACGGCCCCTCAACTACCTTCCTCTCGACTCCCCCGTCCCCTCCACCGCCCCTCCCCTCGACCGCCCGTCCCCTCCACTGACCGTCCCCTCCACCGACCGTCCCCCCACATCCCCTCGACCCTCCACATCCCTACCTGTCCCCTCAACTACCCGATCCCTCGACTAACCTCGACTGCCCGACCCCCCCGTTCCCTCCACCGCCCCTCCCCTCAACCCCACGTCCCCTCGACCCCACTTCCCCCCTCCCCTCGAACCCCCATGCCCCCTCGCCCCCCCACGTTCCTACCCATCCCCTCAACTACCCGACCTCTTGACCACCCAACCCCTCAAATATCGGAGGTCACAAGTAGCTCTGGGGAAGTGGTGGTGCATTTCCGATGGGAGGGTTAAAAAAAATAAATGATTAAATAGTATATCTGAATGAGTTGGAAGATAGTAATCTGCTGGTAATGCTTAAACTGCAGAACCTTCGCATCCCACAGCAAGAAACATCATCTTCTAAAGCATTGATCATGCAAGGTCGATTTGAGGCGTCATTGAAGTGGCAGCTCGATAAAATGTCTTTTCTGATTGCAGATCAAACTCACCCGAAGAACCTCTCGACAGATGTATGCTATCCAGTCTTCTTTCAAACAGTTGCCTTTAGTTTTCTTCACCAAATCAGTAACAGAGCCAGCTCCACAGAACTCCATTACTAACTACAATCAAAAGTCAAGAGCAAAGGGAGAAGAAATGGTGAACTTCAATATTACAGAACAGCCAGAGGGAATTAAATATATTACATAGAATTACATGGAATTTACAGCTTTGATACAGGCCATTCGGCCCATCTGCTCTGTGCCGGTGTTCATGCTCCACATGAGCCTCCTCAGCCTCTCCACTGCATCTAACACTATCAGCATATCCTTCAATTCCTTTCTCCCTCATGTGGTTATCTCGCTTCTCCTTAAATGCATCTTTGCTATTCGCCTCAACTACACATTCTCACCACTCTGGGGAAAGAGGCTTCTCCTGAATTCCCTATTGGAATTATTAGTGACCATTTTGTATTGATGACCCTTAGTTTTGGATTCCCTCACAAGTGGAAACATCTTCTCTATTGAACCTCTTCATCATTTTAAAAGAGAGCTATAACATTACATAGAAATGGCATGAAAACAGGCTGTTCAGCCCAGTCAGTTCACATTGGTGTTTATCCTCCACATAAGCAGTAGTCCAAAACCCTTGCCCTTTCTTCCAAGCAATTTTTAATCCAATTTGCTATCTTCCCCCAATGCCATACCCCTGAATCATCTCCAATCATCTCCTGACAAAGGCTTTCTAAAAGTCGATGTACATCACATCGACTGCAATTCCCCCATCCACCATGTGTGCCACCTCCCAAAGAATGCTATCAGGTTTGTCTTTCTTTCAAAAATACACATTGGATGCTTTTAATTATATTCTCTCTCTCTATCTAGATATTTAGCAATGTTATCTTTAAATTCAGTCGAGTGCTGCCTCGTTGTCAAGGGCAGTCACTTGCCCCTCCTCTCTGGAATTCAGCTCGTGTCCATGTTTGGACGGGGCCTGAAATGAGGTCTGGAGCGGAGTGGAACCCAAACTGCGCATTGGCAAGCAGGTTATTGGTGAGCAGGTTATTGGTGAGCAAGTGTCACTTGATAGCACTGTTGATGATTCCCTCCATTACTCTGCTGATGATTGCGAGTAGACTGATAGTAATTGTCTGGATTGGTCCTCTTTTTTTGATAGTTGAATTTCCACAAAGGACGATGTAGGTGCCTTCATGATTTAGTACCAGGTTACTGCCTTAGATAGTCTTTAGCTACTCATTCATATTGAGTAATTATTCTACTGAAATCCTGGCCTCCATAATGTAATCATGTCAAAGGCTTCAGAATGAGGATGAGGAGGGATAATGAACCATGGTAAGTCATGGAGGATAACATTTGGGACTTTGATTGGGGCTGTTTCTGTGGGGCAGATACTTGAGATTTTCAAAACCAGGAAAGATGGGCACTGATTTGGCAGGTTCAAAGGCTTAATTTTAAGACATTGAAGAATCACCTCAAATAGTCTTCATGTCCAATGAACCAGAACGATCTCGATCATGGACTACTCCATGAGCATAACCAGTGTATTAAAGATAAGCCAATTATTCAAGGTTTCATAGCTCTCTGATGTGGTCTGTCCTGCTACAGCAATGTACTATCCACCTGAAAGTCAGGAATATCTGTAAGGAGGCTTCTTTTTCTTGTAATTTTTGGGCAAGCTCGGTTCCTGAAAGAGGAACCGCCTGATCTGAGAACCCAGGTTTTTGGAGCTGCCAAAGAGTTTGTCAAGAAAATTTGTGCAGTGACAGGCAAGATACTTGCAGCAGTGCATATTTTTGCAAAGTGGTTATTGTTGAGCAAGCCTGATTTTATGATACAATAAACCAAAAGCTCGCTGCGTAGCTATGATTGCCATTGTGATGATACTTGGATGAAACCATTTGTATTAGCTGTTTCTAAACATAAGAACACAAGAATTAAGAACAGGAGTAGGGCATTCAGCACCTCACACCTGCTCCGCCATTCAACAAGACCATGGCTGATCTTCTACCTCAACTCCACTTTCCCGCCTGATCTCCATATCCCTTGATTCCCCTCGAGTCCAAAAACCAAAACAAACAGGAAAGGTTACACTAGATATTAAGGGCAATAATGCAGCTTGAAGAGTTGTGCCAAGGAAATTCCCTTGCCACAACTCTTTTTCGGAGCAAACAATGACATGTTGCAAATCTATCAAGTTGGTCACATTTGTGATCAGGCATGTGGCCACTAATAAATGAAAGAGATGGGTACAAGTGAGCCTCTTGTGTAATGCGGGGTGTCCAGCAACTCTGTGGATATAATTCTGAGGAAGAACTGTACGATCAAGCTGCCTAGTGTAAATATTTGTATTAGTGCTGGCTGATTGAACTAAAATAAAGTATAATTTTAAGGCACCTTACAGAAATTTCCTTTCATTGGTCTGACGATACTCACACGCAAAGATTTAAGTCATTGAACTAGAACTAAATTTGGAAAGCGGTTTATTTATTTTTTCTTTAGAAACTTCAATGTGGAGGCGAAATGGCCACAGTTCAGGAAGGCAGAATGGGCGAGCTGTAAACATGCGCTAAAACAGTGATTAAGTGATGCAAAGATATGGGGGTTTAATGGCACGTCGACTGCAAGAGAGAGTGAAGATTGAAAAGAGTAAGCTACATATTTCTTTGTGAAAAGTCAAAATGTCGTAATATTACCAGTAAATCTACTATTACTAAGAGAAGGGAGAGAGAAAACGGGTAATTATAGACCGGTTAGCCTGACATCAGTAGTGGGGAAAATGTTGGAATCAATTATTAAAGATGAAATAGCAGCGTATTTGGAAAGCAGTGACAGGATCGGTCCAAGTCAGCATGGATTATAAAAGGGAAATTGTCATGTATTCTACTGTCATAGTAACCCATGTATAACCTGACCTAAGTTGTACACCGTGAGAAAACTGACCACTAGCTAGTGAACTTGTGGGAGACACTCCTAACCTGGACTTTCAGGTATAAAAGGGGAAGCTCCACCCATCTTCTCCACTTCAGTGCTGACGAATAAAGGTAACTGGTCACAGAGTTACCTTCTCTCGAGTATGGGCCTCATGTGCATTTATACTGTATAGTAAGGACATATTAGAAATCATGCTTGACAAATCTTCTGAAATTTTTTGCGGATGCAACTCGTAGAGTGGACAAGGGAGAACCAGTGGATGTGGTGTATTTGGACTTTCAAAAGGCTTTTGACAAAGTCACACACAAGAGATTGGTGTGCAAAATCAAAGCACATGGTATTGGGGGTAATGTACTGACATGGAGGACTGGTTGGCAGACAGGAAGCAGAAAGTTGGGATAAACGGGTCCTTTTCAGAATGGCAGGCAGTGACTAATGTGGTGCCGCAGGGCTCAGTGCTGGGACCCCAGCTATTTTCAATATACATTAATGATTTAGATGAAGGAATTGAGTGTAATATCTCCAAGTTTGCAGATGACACTAAACTGGGTGGCGGTGTGAGCTGTGAGGAGGATGCTAAGAGGTTGCAGGGTGACTTAGACAGGTTAGGTGAGTGGGCAAATACATGGCAGATGCAGTATAATGTGGATAAATATGAGGTTATCCACTTTGGTGGCAAAAACAGGAAGACAGAACATTATCTGAATGGCGGCAGATTAGGAAAAGGGGAGGTGCAACGAGATCTGGGTGTCATGGTTCATCAGTCATTAAAAGTTGGCATGCAGGTACAGCAGGCGGTGAAGAAGGCAAATGGTATGTTGGCCTTCATAGCTAGGGGATTTGAGTACAGGAGCAGGGAGGTCTTACTGCAGTTGTACAGGGCCTTGGTGAGGCCTCACCTGGAATATTGTGTTCAGTTTTGGTCTCCTAATCTGAGGAAGGACGTTCTTGCTATTGAGGGAGTGCAGCGAAGGTACACCAGACTGATTCCTGGGATGGCTGGATCAACTGGGCCTTTATACACTGGAGTTTAGAAGGATGCAAGGGGATCTCATAGAAACATATAAGATTCTGACGGGACTGGACAGGTGAGATGCGGAAAGGATGTTCCTGATGTTGGGGAAGTCCAGAACTAGGGGACACAGTTTTAGGATAAGGGGTAGGCCATTTAGGACTGAGATGAGGAGAAACTTCTTCACTCAGAGAGTTGTTAACCTGTGGAATTCCCTACCGCAGAGTTGTTGATGCCAGTTCATTGGATATCTTCAAGAGGGAGTTGGATATGGCCCTTATGGCTAAAGGGATCAAGGGGTATGGAGAGAAAGCAGGAAAGGGATACTGAGGGAATGATCAGCCATGATCATATTGAATGGTGGTGCAGGCTCGAAGGGCTGAATGGCCTACTCCTGCACCTATTTTCTATGTTTCTATGTTTCTATGTAATCAGGTGGTGGTGATCCACCTTCTTGACAACCGATGGCTTGCTAGGTCATTTCAGAGGGCAGTTAAAAGTCAACCAGAGTCTATCAAAATATATGCACTATTTTAGCATAATGGGTAGAAAATATGTTGGCGAGTGTGTCTACCAATTCTTTTCAGAAAGGTTAAGCAAAGGCTGGGCTAACTCTATTAACTTTAAAAAAAAACTTGTTCACGGGATGTGAGTGTCGCTGGCAAGGCCGGCATTTATTGCCCATCCCTAGTTGCCTTTGAGAGGTGGTGGTGGTGAGCTGCAAATTCAGAGGGCTGTTAAGAGTCAACCACATTGCTGTGGGCCTGGAGTCACTTAAAGGCCAGACTGGGTAGGGACGGCAAATTTACTTCCCTAAAAGGATATTAGTGAACCAAATGGGGTTTTACGACAATCTGATAGTTTCATGATCACCATCACTGATGCTAGCTTTTTATTCCAGATTTATTTCAGTAACTGAATTTAAATACCCCAGCTGCCGTGATGAGAGTTGAACTCATGTCTTTGGAGAATTAGTCCAGACTTCTGGATTACTGGTTTGGTATCATAACCACTATGCTACCGTACCCTTTTATGGCGTGATTCGAATTAACCTATGTTAATATATTCAAAACCTGATAAAAGGTGATTGATTAGGTTACATTATAATGTTTGCCTTCAAGTTGTATTCCTCCAATTTGTAGAATATGTTAAAGGCTTGGTGCTGTCAAATAAGCACTTACCCAGAGCTGGTCTTCATGGCTCGAAGGATTTGTTCTTATGAAAGCACCATAATATGTTGCAATGTTCCTGTGATGAGAATACTTCTTCAGCATATTAATTTCCAGCTTGATTTCCTCCTCTTCATCCTGTTGTATAGGAAAAGTGCTTCAATGTTAATTGGATTGATTCTTTGAATACAGTAGCAATATCTTCTCGCAGCCTCTGAAAGTACCTCACAAATCCAATCACCAAGCCAAGTAAAAAGAAATACTTGAAGCTACTGAGCTCCTTTCATGACTTCAGGATGTCCAAAAGCAATTTACAGCCACTGAAGGACTCCTACAAACAGCAATGGGATAACAACCAGGTAATGGCCCAAAAATTCCTTTGGGGGTCTTCCCGCAGGCAATTGCCTCCTTGCTGGAGATTTTTTACGAAAGTACCTGGTGGTCTAGGAGGCGCCCTGGATTCCGATGGGGTGGCCGTCTCCTCCCGTGCTGCGAAGTGCACTCCCGTCCCATGCAGAAGGTGCAGTCACATTTGACTGCTCAGCTAATCAGGTAAGTATTTCACAGGTTCCCATTAATAGCGCTGAGACTCGCGTAATTACGAGTTCTCAGTGCTATTAATGGGAACAAAAGCAATCACACAAAATAATAAAAAAATTAAAAACAGACCACACAAATTTAAAATTAATTGAAATTAAAGTTATTCTGTCTTATAAAAATAAAATATTTTCCCGATTTTTTAAATTATGGTTAAAAATAAACTTACCATAGTGGGGAAGGTTTTTAACAATAAACGATGTGTTTATAATTTAATTTTATTGTGTTTTTGTATGTTTTAAAACACCTGCACCTGTAAAAGTAGGTTAGGCGCCAGCTTTTTCAGGCACAAGATTTTTGAGGACATTTGCTGGGCAAGATATGCGTAAATCCCGCAATCTTGCCCAAGAAATGTCCTCGCTCCCGAGATATCTACGATCTGTCAAGCTCCAGCATGCACTGAAAAACCGCTTTTCCGATGCCTTCCCGGGTCCGTAAAAACTTCGTACGGGCCCGGGATGTCGGAATTTCTACCCCAATCTGTTTTAGTGATCAAAAGACAAGCATTTATATAGCGCCTTTCACGACCTCCGGATGTCCCATAGCACTTTACAGCCAATAAAGTACTGTTGAGATAGAGTCACTGCTGCAATGTGGGCAACGCGGCAGTCAATTTGCGCACAGCAAGCTCCCACAAACGGCAATGACCAGATAATCTGTTTTTTTAGTAATGTTGATTGAGGGATAAATATTGGCCAGGACACTCGGGATAACTCCCCTGCTCTTCTTCAAAATTGTGCCATGGGATCTTTTATATCCACCTGAGAGAGTAGATGTTGGTTGAGGGATACATATTGTCCAGGATGGATTGAACAAAGCACATCAAAAGTATAACAGGGATCAATTCATACTGCACATAGGTGTGCGGCTATCCCCTTGTTCTCCAAGACTGTGTGCAAATTTTGTGATTTTATTTCTTTTTGTGGTCTTTTTATGGTATGAGCCAAGTATGCCCAGACTTTGGGCCAACAAAATAGAAGCAGCTATTTGGAAAGTAAACTGCACAAAGATTAATCACTTACATTTTTACTGGAATGAATGTGTCTGAGTTATGGAAATTACCTGAACATTAATAATTCATTCCTTTGCAGGAATTTTCATTTTTCTCTGTGTTCTTTCCAGTAAAAGTAAAGCCAGTAGGTGGGAGAGAGGGGGGGGGGGGGGGGGAGGGGGCATTGGGATATGACTGATGGAAAGTACTGTCCACTTGTAACTCTTACAAATATAGGAGATAACTCGTGGTGGTAACTTATCAGTTCTGACGAAAGGTCATCGACCTGGAACATTAACTCTTGTGTCTCTGTGTCTCTCTCCACAGAGGCTGCCTGACTTGCTGAGTCTTTCCAGCATTTTCTGGTGTTATTTCAGATTTCCAGCATCCGCAGTGTTTTGCTTTTGAACTCACGGTGATGGTTGGTTTGGATCCCCAATCTCACCCAGATCATCTGATCAGACGCCATCATTTACAAAGTGACTGCATTCCTTTACTCTAAGTTATTAGGACACACGATAGCAACTCTTCCCTGCTAAGACACCTCCAGCGTGGCAGCCAGACTTATCAAGAGCACCGACTTCCAGGGACTTCTAACTGAAGCACCAACTGTGGCGTAAGCGGACGGAAGCTCAATATAATCCATATCATCAGGGCAGACTAACTGGCCAAATGTGGAGATCCAAAACTTGACAACCTTCCCGCTCGCTTGCAAATATAATTGAAAGAAAAGAAAGACTTGCATTTCTATACCGCCTTTCATAACCAACGGACGTCCCAAGCATTTTACAGCCAATGAAGTACTTCTGGAGTGTAGTCAGTGTTGTAATGTAGGCAGTGCAGCAGCCAATTTGCGCACAGCAAGCTCCCACAAACAACAATGTGATAATGACCAGACCAGATAATCTGTTTTTTTGTTATGTTGATTGGGGGATAAATATTGGCCAGAACACCGGGGATAACTCCCCCGCTCTTCTTTGAAATAGTGCCACTGGATCTTTTACGTCGACCTGAGAGGGCAGACGAGGCCTCGGTTTAACGTCTCATCCGAAGAATGGCACCTCCAACAGTGCAGCACTGCCTCAGCACTGCACTGGAGTGTCAGCCTAGATTTTTGGGCTCAAGTCTCTGGAGTGGGCTCGAGATTTCCCACAGCACACTCTCTGATTATCGCTTCATGCTGCAAGCATGGGATCGGCCTTCCACTGCGATTCAGCCTAAACAAATGTACGATTTCCAAAATGTGCCGTTTGTTGCCCTCATGTTGAATTATGTAGGATGACTAAGACACGTAATTCAGGTTTGTCGCAATATGGCTGGTTATGGTCAAAGAAATCAGAATTCAGGCAGAATTCTGGATTTTCATGAAGCTTAGTTAGAAAGAAAGGAAGACTTGCATTTATATAGCGTCTTTCACAATCGCTGGACATCTCAAAGCGCTTTACAGCCAATGAAGTACTTTTGGAGTGTAGTAACTGTCATAATGTGGGAAACGGAGCAGCCAACTTGCGTACAGCAAGCTCCCACAAACAGCAATGTGATAATGACCAGTTAACCTATGTGCATATGTTAAAGTCATGGAAACCCAAGCCAAAATGTTGCATTTCTTACAACAGCTACAGCAACTTATATTTGTATAGCTCCATTAACGCAGTAGAACTTCCCAACGTGTCTCAAAGGAGCATTATCAAACAAAATTTGACACCGAGACACATAAGGAGGAATTAGGGCAAATGACCAAAAGCTTAAAGGAGGATAGAGAGAGACAGAGAGGTGGAATGGTTCAGGGAGGGAATTCCAGAGGTTAGGGCCTAGGCAGCTGAAGGCATGGCCGCCAATGGTGGAGCGATTAAAATCGGGCATAGGCAAGAGGTCAGAATTGGATAAGTGCAGATTCTCGAAAGGTTGCAAGGCTGGAGGAGGCCACTTGGATAGGAAGGGATTTGAAAACAAGGATGAGAATGTTAAAATCGAGGCGTTGCTTAACTGGGAGCCAATGTAGGTCAGCGAGCACAGGGGCGATGGGTGAATGGGACTTGGTGAGAGTTAGGACGTGGGCAACAAAGTTTTGGATGACCTCAAGTTTATGAATGGTAAAACGTGGGAGGCCAGCAGTTTATTGGAATAGTCAAGACTCGAAGTAACAAAGGCATGATGAGGGTTTTAGCAGTAGATGAACAAAAGAACATAAGAACATCAGAAATAGGAGCAGGAGTAGGCCATTTGGCCCATCGAGCCTGCTCCGCCATTCAATAAGATCATGGCTGATCTTCGAGCTTAACTCCACTTGCCTGCACTATCCCCATATGCCTTGGTTCCCTTAATATCCAAAATTCTATCGATCTCTGTCTTGAATATACTCAGGGAGTTTCACTGTAGCTTAGGGGTCAAGACATGGCACCATTTTGAGGTATATACCATGGATCAGATGGATGAAGCCCGATCACAAGGCCATCTCCCAAATAAACTACAAGAGATCACCATGGACACCTCTCTTCAACAATGTTCACCACCACACTTGGTAGACCATCAGACAGTTTTTGGACAAACTGCTATCACTAGGAACCTATATCAATGTCTATCTCCAATAGGCTACCAGGTCATCTAGGAATGTATTCCAATGATATCACACCTTGAGTATAAGAATCTGTAGCTGTTACTCCATCAGTAAATGTTAATATTTCAGTTTGAGTAAGAGAATTATAAATTTTTTCTCACTGTTTCAATTAGACACATAGGGGGTCATTTCAACCCCCGCCTGCCCATCGGGAAAGTGATGGGATCGGGTGCAAGGTTGCTTTTGCACCTCACCTGATTTTACTCTTGATTGAAGTCTATAGTGAGTAATGTTGGGCGGGGTATTAAACCGGCATTCCGTCCAATTCCATCCCACCTAGACTGGGGCAGTGGGTCTGCCTGCAAGGTGGAGATTGTAAGTGAAGGTTGAGCTGCTGAACGTTGCCTGAATGTCAGGTTCTTTTCAACTACATCACATTTATTTGTTATTTATCATCAAAAACCGAACAGCATCAGAGGCAACACTTCTAAAGCACACCGACCACCTAACCACAATCAACTGTCAGAGCTTTTATGGATGTATCACTGTGAAAAACCACCCACCACCTGTAAAAGATGTCAGCTTGACTCAGTTGCTAGCTCTTGCAACTGAGTCGGTAGGTTATGGATCCTACTCCAGGATGAGAGTGCAAAATCTAGGCTGACACTTCAGTGCAGTGCAGTGTTGTACTGTCAGAGATACCAGCGTGGATTTTCTCATTTCCAACTGACCGGAGCTGGGGAGGGGGTGGGGGGGGGTGGCGGGAGACCACTGGAAACCTGGAAATCCGATCCTCGACCGTGAGGGGGGGTGGGGGGGGTTTGCCGATCCCTGGCCCCAGGGCTGAGTTTGTTCCCGGGGAGGGGTGGGCTGGAAGGAAGCACTCCTGCTCTTCCCGGCCCACAAGGATTACTCCCTGATGCTGTGCCTGCCTCACTGCAGCTCGAAGGAATCCTGTGCCCCGGGATCCCCAGCGGCCTGCAGTAAAACCTGCGCAGCAGGTTAAGGCAGAGGTTTTAGGCCTCCTTATCATATTTAAAATGCTAACCCCCCCCTAAATTTAACTTCTCTCACCTACCGTTTATTTCCATGTGAAAAATTCCCCCATCAACAATAACTGGATGCATCCTTGGGCCAAATTGGATCATCGCCCTTTCCCACACACTGTTATATATGCTTTTAAAATGTTTGTTTCAATAATGTTCATCCAGTTTACATGTTACTTTAGTCATAATATTGCTGAGAGAGAGGCCAAGAGAGGGAAGGGGGAAAGAGAGCGAGAGAGGGAAGGGAGAGAGAGAGAAAAAGAAAGAAAGAGAGAGAGAAAGAAAGAGAGGAAGAGAGAGGGAGCGAGAAAAAGAGAGAGAGAGCGAGAAAGCGAGAGCGAGAGCGGGAATTTCAGGTTATGGCAAAAAATGGCTAATTCTGGTCATTTTGGATCAGTTCTCATTAAGTGGTATCAGCGACTGGCTCAGTTGGTAGCACCCTTGTCCCTGAGTCAGAAGGTTGTGGCCTCAGGTCCCATTCCAGAGACTTGAGCAAATAAATCTAGGCTGATACTGCAGTGCAGTACTGAGGGAATGCCGCACTGTTGGAGGTGCCATCTCTCGGATGAGACGTTAAACCGAAGCCCCCATCTGCTTTTCAGGTGGACGTAAAAGATCCCATGGCACTATTTTACAGAAGAGTGGGAGAGTTATTCCCAGCGTCCTGGCCAATATTTATCCCTCAATCAACACCACTAACGTTTCCTACATCATCATCATAGACAGTCTCTCGAAATCGAGGAAGACTTGCTTCCACTCGAAAAGTGAGTTCTCCGGTGACTGTCCAGTCCAATATAGGAATTACAGTCTCTGTCACAGGTGGGACAGACAGTTGTTGGAGGAAAGGGTGGGTGGGGAGTCTGGTTTGCTGCATGCTCTTTCTGCTGCCTGCGCTTGTTTTCTGCACGCTCTCGGTGACGAGACTCGAGATGCTCAGCGCCCTCCCGGATGCACTTAGGGTGAGTTTTGGCCAGGGACTCCCAGGTGTCGGTGGGGATGCCGTACCTTATCAAGGAGGCTGTGAGGGTATCCCTGAAATGTTTCCTCTGCCCATCTGGAGCTCGCTTGCCATGGAGGAGTTCTGAGTAGAGTGCTTGCCTTGGGAGTTGTGTCGGGCATGCAAACAATGTGACCTGCCCAACCGAGCTGGTCGAGTGTGGTCAGTGCTACGATGCTGGGGATGTTGGCTTGTTCGAGAACACTAATGTTGGTGCAATCGTGAGGGATTATCGAGCATCCTCCTCAGGTCTACATTATAATAGTGACTACACCTCAAAAAGTACAACATTGGCTGTAAACCGATTTGGGACGTCCAGCGGGCATGAAAGCTGCTATATAAATGCAAGTTAGTTAGTTATTTAGTTTGTTTCTTTCCTTCTATTAGCATTAGATGTACATTTATCTGAAGGGAGGCTTTTAGACCGAGAGATGCGACAAGATCAAAAAACAAAAATAGGAAAGATGAATATGTACAAATGAGCGATGTCTTAACCACATGAATGAGACGCTCATTCTTAATCAGTTTGTGGTAGAGCTGTCGGGGTGTTGACGCCACACCTTCAACACTGCAAATGTAAGTCCTGCCAGAGAGGCTGCACGATTCTGATCAAGCTGATGGGCAGAGTCTTCCAGTAACCAGAAATGAACTATTTTCTCTCTTTCAGCTGCTGCCGAGGGTGGAAGGTGGGGCCGATGTCATGAAACGTTGTAACTATTTAAAGGGTGTTATCTAGATTGTCATGTATTTAACTGTCATTGTAACCCATGTTTTAACTGACCTAAGTTGCACACTGTGAGAACATTGACCACTAGGTGGTGAACTTGTGGGAGACACTCCTAACCTGGACATCAGGTATAAAAGGGGAAGCTCCACCCACCTTCATCACTTCAGTGCTGGCTAATAAAGGTAACTGGTCACAGAGTGACCTTCTCTCAAGTATGGGCCTCGCGTGCATTTGTACTGTATAGTAAGGATATATTATTGGCGACGAGAAACTGGGATTTAAACCACGCGAGCATGGCCACTAGCAGCACAGACGAGAGGAACTGTGTTGGTGATGATTGGGATGATTTTATTGAGAGACTACAGCAAAGCTTCTCAACTAAGAAATGGCTGGGACAGGATTCTGCCGACAAACGCAGGGCTCATCTCCTGACGGTTTGTGGATCCAGGACCTTCTAGCGCCAGAGAAGGCGGCGGACAAGACTTTTGAAGAGCTCAGTAAGTTGATCGGGGAACACTTTAAACTGGCGAGCAGCATGCACATGGCGAGACACCGGTTTTACACGCACCGGCGGAGAGAAGGGCAAAGCGTTCCAGACTTCGTGGCAGACCGACGGTGACTGGCGAGCCTATGTAAGTTCCCAGATGCATGCAGAGCGGAGATGCTGCGAGACTTTTTTATTGAGGGCATCGGGCACGCTGGGGTTTACAGGAAACTGATTGAGACCAAATACTTGACCCTGGAAACGGTGGCTTTGATGGCCCAGACATTTATCTCAGGGGAGGAAGAGAATGATGTTTGACAAAAATCTTGGTTTAAATGCAGCAAATGGACAGGGAGTCAACATTGTTAATGCGGCACACAGTTCTCCAGGCAGACAGTGGCAATCAGACATGCCCGAGCATGTAGTTGAACCCAAAGGGGGAACTCAACAGAGACAATGGCTAGCTGAACAGCGATTCATAAGAATTAGGAACAGGAGTAGGCCATCTAGCCCCTCGAGCCTGCTCCGCCACTCAACAAGATCATGGCTGATCTGGCCATGGACTCAGCTCCACTTACCCGCTCGCTCCCCATAACCCTTAATACCCTTATTAGTTAAAAATCTATCTATCTGTGACTTGAATACATTCAATGAGCTGGCCTCAACTGCTTCCTTGGGTAGAGAATTCCACAGATTCACAACCCTCTGAGAGAGGAAATTCCTTCTCAACTCAGTTTTAAATTGGCTCCCCCGTATTTTGAGGCTGTGCCCCCTAGTTCTAGTCTCCCCGACCAGTGGAAACAACCTCTCTGCCTCTATCATGCCATCGCAAGGGACATTGCGGCCAGTAATGGGGCCATCAACACCTGTCAATGGGGTGCTTAAGAACAGTTACACAGACAGTCAGAGACGATCGACTGGTAATGGACCTTTTGTTTCAAACAACGGCTCATGTTGGAGGTGTGGAGTCAAACACACAGCCAGAGCTTGCAGGTATCAGCAATATACCTGCAGAAACTGCAACGTCAGCAGTCACTTGGCGCGTATGTGCAGGAAGCCTGCAGCCAGGTTGATGTACGAGGAGGACGGGGACGATGTAAGCCCTACGAGGCCAAATGAACACTGGGGGAAATCGCTGGAAGCTGAAGTTCAGCGCGTTCATGTGGAGCACATATACAGTTCATACACCAGGGCGCCACCGATAATGATGAAAGTGCTCCTCAATGGCATCCCAGTATCAATGGAGCTAGACACAGGGGCCAGCCAGTCCCTGATGGGTATCAAACAGTTCGACAAGTTGTGGGCGTCCAAGGCCAGGAGGCCAAAATTATTGCCAATTGACACACAACTATGGACATATACAAAGAAGATCATTCCGGTGCTAGGCAACGCCATGGTAGTCGTGACCCACAAAGATTCGGAGAACAGGTTGCCACTCTGGATTGTCCCAGGGGATGGTCCCGCACTGCTGGGGAGGAGTTGGCTGGCTGTCATGTACTGGAAATGGGGTGATGTCAATGCAATTTCTTCTGTGGAGCGAATATCATGCTCACAGGTCCTGGACAAATTTGACTCACTATTTCAGCCCGGCATTGGCACTTTCATGGGGACCAAGGTAGTGATTCACATAAATCTGGACACCAGGCCAGTACACCACAAGGCCAGAGTGGTGCCGTACGTGATGCGGGAAAAGATAGAAGGCGAATTGGACCGCCTGCTGAGGAAAGACATCATCTCGCCAGTCGAATTCAGTGACTGGGCGAGCCCGATTGTGCCCGGTGCTCAAGGCAGATGGGTCGGTCAGGATATGTGGCGATTACAAGGCCACCATCAATCGGGTGTCAATCCAAGACCAGTACCCGCTACCGAGAGCTGAGGACCTCTTTGCGACGTTATCCGGTGGCAAACTTTTTTCAAAATTGGACCTGACCTCAGCTTACATGACCCAGGAGCTGGCGAGTGAGTCGAAGAAGCTGACCACCATCACGACACACAAGGGGTTGTTTGAGTACAACAGATGCCCGTTCGGGATTCATTCGGCCACCGCGATCTTTCAAGGCAATATGGAAAGCCTCCTCAAGTCGATTCCAAGGACGGTGGTTTTTCAAGAGGACATCCTCATCACGGGTTGTGATACTGAAGAACAGCTCCGCAACCTGGAGGAGGTGCTACGCAGACTGGACCGGGTAGGTCTGCGACTGAAAAAGGCGAAGTGTGTCTTCTTAGCTCCAGAGGTAGAATTCCTGGAGATGAGGGTAGCAGCAGACGGGATCAGACCTACTGCGTCCAAAACGGAAGCGATCCAGAGAGCACCCAGACCCCGTAACACGATGGAGCTGAGTTCGTTCCTGGGGCTCCTGAACTATTTTGTTAACTTTCTTCCCAAATTGAGCACGCTGTTTAGCCGCTACACGTGCTCCTACACAAAGGTCGCGAATGGGTCTGCGGGGACAGCCAGGAAAGGGCTTTTGGTAGAGCATGCAATTTGTTCTGCTCCAACAATCTGTTAACGTTATATGACCCATGTAAGAAACTTGTCTTAATGTGCAACGCATCGTCCTATGGGGTCGGGTGTGAGTTGCAGCATGTTAATGCCAAGGGTCAATTACAGCCGGTAGCTTATGCTTCCAGAAGTCTGTCCCAGGCAGAACGGGGCTACGATATGGTAGAAAAGGAAGCGCTTGCATGTGTATATGCTGTAAAGAAAATGCACCAGTACCTGTTTGGCAGGAAATTTGAGCTGGAGACAGATCACAAACCCCTGACGTCCCTTTTGGCCGACAATAAGGCCATAAATGCAAATGCATTGACCCGCATCCAGAGGTGGGCACTCATGCTATACAATTCGGCACAGACCGGGCAATGAAAACTGCGCCGATGCACTCAGCAGGCTTCCCCTAGCCACCACCGAGGGGGCAACCGAGCATGCTGCTGAGATGGTCATGGCTGTTTAAGCTTTTGAAAGTGAAGACTCACCCATGACAGCCCGTCAAATTAAAGTCTGGACAAATAGAGACCCGCTACTGTCCTTAGTCAAGAAATGTGTCTTGACTGGGGACTGGGCAGCCACATGTGGGGAATGGCCTGAGGAATTCAAACCATTTCACAGGCGCAGGGATGAACTCTCGATTCAGGCCAACTGTCTACTATGGGGAAACCGAGTAGCCTTGCCCCAGATGGGCAGAGTGATGTTCATCAGAGAACTCCACAATGAGCACCCGGGCATTGTCATGATGAAGCCAATTGCCAGGTTGCATGTTTGGTGGCCAGGGATAGATTCAGACCTGGAACTTTGTGTTCGAGGTGCAACACGTGCGCCGAGCTGGGCAACGCACCCAGGGAAGCCCCCCTTCGCCCCTGGTCCTGGCCTGCCAAGCCATGGTCATGCATCCATGTAGACTATGCAGGTCCTTTCATGGGAAAAATGTTTTTGGTTGTAGTCGACTCCTACTCCAAATGGATTGAGTGTGCCATTTTAAATTCTAGCACATCATCTGCAACGGTAGAAAGTCTACGGGCAATGTTCGCCCGGGCGTCTTGGTCAGCGACAATGGCCCATGCTTTACAAGCTTTGAATTCCAGGACTTCATGGCAGGAAATGATATCAACCATGTCAGAACGGCACTGTTCAAGCCGGCCTCAAACGGCCAGGCAGAATGAACAGTGCAGATAATCAAGCAGAGGATGCTCAGAATCCAAGGGGGTTCCCTACAAAGCCGCTTATCACGCCGCCTGTTGGCCAATAGATCCCGACCACACTCGCTCACAGGGGTCCCACCCACAGAGCTGCTAATGAAAAGGATGCTCAAAACCAGGTTATCCCTTATACACCCCACCATGAAAGAAATGGTTGAGAGCAGGCGCCAGTCACAATGTGACTACCACGACGGGAATGCGAGGGCGCAATGTATTGATGTAAATGACACTGTCTTTGTTCTCAACTACGCTGCAGGGCCAAAATGGCTTGCAGGCACTGTGATTGCCAAAGAGGGGAATAGGATTCTGGTAGTTAAACTTACCAATGGACAAATCTGCCGCAAACGTGTGGATCAAACAAAAAGGAGGTTCAGCAACCCCATAGAAGAAGCAGAGGAAGAACACGATGTAGAGTTCACTCCACCACAGGTGACCGAACACCAGAACCAAGTGGAGGAGAGCCCAGTCGCTGTGAGCAGTCCGGACAGGCCTGAGGCAGCGCAAACAGCAGACACTCAGGCCAGCGCCCAACAACCGGAGCCCCAACTCAGGTGCTCTACAAGGGAGCGTAAACCACCAGAGAGACTTAACCTGTGATCCCAAGAAGACTTTGGGGGGGAGGTGATGTCATGTATTTAACTGTCATTGTAACCCATGTATTAACTGACCTAAGTTGTACACTGTGAGAACATTGACCACTAGGTGGTGAACTTGTGGGAGACACTCTTAACCTGGACTTTCAGGTATAAAAGGGGAAGCTCCACCCACCTTCATCACTTCAGTGCTGGCTAATAATGGTAACTGGTCACAGAGTGACCTTCTCTCAAGTATGGGCCTCGCGTGCATTTGTACTGTATAGTAAAGACATATTATAGATCTTAATCAGCTGTTGTTAAAGTGCTCCAGGACCTGTGCAGCATTTAAAAGCGGCAGGGTCGTGATCCAGGTGCGGCGCAGCATTTAACAATGGCGGGGTCGTGACCCGGGGCGGCGCAGCATTTAAAAATGGCGGGGTGATGACCCAGGAGCACCGCAGTATTTAACAGCGGCGGGGTCGTGACCCAGGAGCGGTGCAGCATTTAACAGCGGCGGGGTCGTGACCCTGGAGCGGTGCAGCATTTAACAGCAGCAGGGTCGTGACCCAGGAGCGGTGCAGCATTTAACAGCGGCGGGGTCGTGACCCAGGAGCGGTGCAGCATTTAATAATGGCGGGGTCGTGACCCAGGAGCGGTGTAGCATTTAATAATGGCGGGGTCATGACCCAGGAGCGGTGCAGCATTTAACAGCGGCGGGGTCGTGACCCAGGAGCGGTGCAGCATTTAACAATGGCGGGGTCGTGACCCAGGAGCGGTGTAGCATTTAATAATGGCGGGGTCGTGACCCAGGAGCGGTGCAGCATTTAATAATGGCGGGGTCGTGACCCAGGAGCGGTGTAGCATTTAATAATGGCGGGGTCGTGACCCAGGAGCGGTGTAGCATTTAACAATGGCGGGGTCGTGACCCAGGAGCGGTGCAGCATTTAATAATGGCGGGGTCGTGACCCAGGAGCGGTGCAGCATTTAACAATGGCGGGGTCATGACCCAGGAGCGGTGCAGCATTTAATAGCGGCGGGGTCGTGACCCAGGAGCGGTGCAGCATTTAACAGCGGCGGGGTCGTGACCCAGGAGCGGGGCAGCATTTAACAATGGCGGGGTCGTGACCCAGGAGCGGTGTAGCATTTAACAATGGCGGGGTCGTGACCCAGGAGCGGTGCAGCATTTAACAGCGGCGGGGTCGTGACCCAGGAGCGGTGCAGCATTTAATAATGGCGGGGTCGTGACCCAGGAGCGGTGCAGCATTTAATAGCGGCGGGGTCGTGACCCAGGAGCGGTGCAGCATTTAATAATGGCGGGGTCGTGACCCAGGAGCGGTGCAGCATTTAATAATGGCGGGGTCGTGACCCAGGAGCGGTGCAGCATTTAACAATGGCGGGGTCATGACCCAGGAGCGGTGCAGCATTTAACAATGGCGGGGTCATGACCCAGGAGCGGTGCAGCATTTAATAATGGCGGGGTCGTGACCCAGGAGCGGTGCAGCATTTAATAGCGGCGGGGTCGTGACCCAGGAGCGGTGCAGCATTTAACAGCGGCGGGGTCGTGACCCAGGAGCGGTGCAGCATTTAATAATGGAGGGGTCGTGACCCAGGAGCGGTGCAGCATTTAACAATGGCGGGGTCGTGACCCAGGAGCGGTGCAGCATTTAATAGCGGCGGGGTCGTGACCCAGGAGCGGTGCAGCATTTAACAGCGGCGGGGTCGTGACTCAGGAGCGGTGCAGCATTTAACAATGGCGGGGTCGTGACCCAGGAGCGGTGTAGCATTTAACAATGGCGGGGTCGTGACCCAGGAGCGGTGCAGCATTTAACAGCGGCGGGGTCGTGACCCAGGAGCGGTGCAGCATTTAACAGCGGCGGGGTCGTGACCCAGGAGCGGTGCAGCATTTAACAGCGGCGGGGTCGTGACCCAGGAGCGGTGCAGCATTTAACAATGGCGGGGTCATGACCCAGGAGCGGTGCAGCATTTAACAATGGCGGGGTCATGACCCAGGAGCGGTGCAGCATTTAATAATGGAGGGGTCGTGACCCAGGAGCGGTGCAGCATTTAATAGCGGCGGGGTCGTGACCCAGGAGCGGTGCAGCATTTAATAATGGCGGGGTCGTGACCCAGGAGCGGTGCAGCATTTAATAATGGAGGGGTCGTGACCCAGGAGCGGTGCAGCATTTAACAATGGCGGGGTCGTGACCCAGGAGCGGTGCAGCATTTAATAGCGGCGGGGTCGTGACCCAGGAGCGGTGCAGCATTTAATAGCGGTGGGGTCGTGACCCAGGAGCGGTGCAGCATTTAACAGCGGCGGGGTCGTGACCCAGGAGCGGTGCAGCATTTTATAATGGCGGGGTCGTGACCCAGGAGCGGTGCAGCATTTAATAGCGGCGGGGTCGTGACCCAGGAGCGGTGCAGCATTTAACAGCGGCGGGGTCGTGACCCAGGAGCGGTGTAGCATTTAATAATGGCGGGGTCGTGACCCAGGAGCGGTGCAGCATTTAATAATGGAGGGGTCGTGACCCAGGTGCGGCGCAGCATTTAACAATGGCGGGGTCGTGACCCAGGAGCGGTGCAGCATTTAATAATGGAGGGGTCGTGACCCAGGAGCGGTGCAGCATTTAATAATGGCGGGGTCGTGACCCAGGAGTGGTGCAGCATTTAACAATGGCGGGGTCATGACCCAGGAGTGGTGCAGCATTTAATAATGGCGGGGTCGTGACCCAGGAGCGGCACAGCATTTAACAGCGGCGGGGTCGTGACCCAGGAGCGGTGCAGCATTTAATAATGGCGGGGTCGTGACCCAGGGGCGGTGCAGCATTTAATAATGGCGGGGTCGTGACCCAGGAGCGGTGCAGCATTTAACAGCGGCGGGGTCGTGACCCAGGAGCGGTGCAGCATTTAATAATGGCGGGGTCGTGACCCAGGAGCGGTGCAGCATTTAACAGCGGCGGGGTCGTGACCCAGGAGCGGTGCAGCATTTAATAATGGCGGGGTCGTGACCCAGGAGCGGTGCAGCATTTAACAGCGGCGGGGTCGTGACCCAGGGGCGGTGCAGCATTTAATAATGGCGGGGTCGTGACCCAGGAGCGGTGCAGCATTTAACAGCGGCGGGGTCGTGACCCAGGAGCGGTGCAGCATTTAACAGCGGCGGGGTTCAGGGGAAGCGTAACAGAGCTGGTCTCCAGTCATCTTGATCAATTCTCACCACTGGACTCAGATTTAGCTCTGTCAAGCCCATGTGGTGGCTGATGTGCAATGGCCACCACACATTAAAAAAGTCCATGCACAGGCATCTTCCACCCTTTAAGATGTAACTCATTGTAACACCTGTGAGCCCATCTTTTTTTGGTGTGAAGAGCATCATCCTCATTATGAAGGACTGCTGAGTAGTAGTAGCAATAGAAGTGTGGTGGGCACCTTGTGTTGACGCTGCACTGTGGTGATGAGATGGAGCTGGTTGCTTGCGAGTCCCCACAAGGCAAACCTTCCCATCCTGTAATCCCGCTGGGAGGAAGGGCCAAGTTAAGCGTTGATGCTTGATAGCAGATATGAAAGATGAGGGGGTTGACTTTTGAGGAAAGGTTGAGCAGGTTGTGCTTCTACTCATTGGAATTCAGAAGAATGAGAGGTGATCTTATCGAAATGTATAAGATAATGGGCCCAATTTTCCCCAACCCTTTTTTCGGCGCACTTACCCTGAATGCGCCGAAACGTACTTAAAACAATTGGCCCCATCCTGCCTGCTCTACCGAGTCTTCGGTGTCCCAAATGGCGTAGATAGTGCAGTGGGGGGCGAAGCAACAGCCCAGCGCAGGACCTGATGCTCACACCCCCTATCCCTGGCCAAGTGGCCTCCCGCACCGGCCGGCTGACTTCCCGGGCTGAGGTAGGACTTGAGTTTTATTTTTTATTTACTAATGGTTGTGCTCTGGTTAGTGAGGAGAGTTTTGATTGGGAGGGGGAAAGAGGAGAGTTTTGATGGCGGGGGGGGGAGGGGGGAACTTAAAAAAAACTTATTTCTGGCATAAAGGTAGGACTTCTATTTTTTATTTGTTATTGATTGATTGCTTATTACTTTTTGTGGTTTGTTTCGTGCTTTGTAAGTCATGGTGCAGGTCCTCAGCTTCCTTGTATTTTTTATTTGTTATTGAATGCTTACTTTTGTGCTTTGTTTAGTGCTTTGTAAGTTGTGGTGCTTTAAATGTACTAACCTGCGCCGAATTCTTTACTGCCCACAATGTTTTTCAGAGCTGGCCACATAAGCTGACCTGTCGATTTGGAGTAAGTTTTAGCTGTCCGAAGTGGCATCAATGGCCAAAACTTGCGTAAGTGGCTGGGAATGCCCCCTTTTGAAAAAAAACTCAACTAAAAAAAATCGTACCTAACTGAGTTACTCTGGAGCAAGTTTATTGGGGAAAATGGCGTTTTTTAACTTATGCCTGAAAAACCAACTTACTCCAAAAAAATTGGAGTAAGTCATGGCCAAAATTGGGCCCACAGAGGGGTTCTTGACAAGTTGGATTCCGAGAGGATGTTTCCACTGATAGAGGAGACGAGAACTAGTGGGCATGATCTTAGAATAAGGGGCCGTCCATTTAAAATTGAGATGAGGAGAAATTTCTTCTTTCAGAGGGTTGTAAATCTGTGAAATTCGCTGCCTCAGAGAGCTGGGTCATTGAATAAATTTAGGACAGAGATTGATAGTGTTGTGTATCTGTAAAGCAAGCACTCCCATGTTCCACCACCAGGGAGCTCATTCCCTGAAGTCCCAAGGGATCCCAGCATCCCTTGGGAGCACTGTATACAAGCCGGCCCCTAAGGCCTGTTCCTCATTCTGGAGTGTCTTATTAAAGACTGAGGTCACCGTTACTTGAACCTCCCTGTGTGCAGCCTCATCTGTGTTAGGAACACAATAGATAGTTTCTTAACTGATAAGGGAATAAGGGGTTATGGGGAACGGGCGGGGAGGTGGAGCTGAGTCCATGATCTAATCAGCCATGATCATATTAAATGGCGGAGAGGGCTCGAGGGGCCGTATGGCCTATTCCTGTTCCTATTTCTCATGTTGTTATGAAAGGAAGGGAAATGAAAGTCAAGGAAAAATTTTGCAGGGCTATGAGGAAAAGAGCAGCGGAGTATGACTGATTGGATAGCTCTTTCAGAGAGCTGGCACAGGCACGATGTGCCGAATGAGTTTCTGAGAGTGCCTCTCATGAAATTTGCAACACCGGCTGAAGAATGCTATCAGTGGAGACCTCTTGGGCAAAGAATGGTGTGTAGTACACAGGGATTTCCAGGGGCCCGGGAATTCAATTCAAACATTGAGTAAACAGCATGTGAAAAAAATATATCAAGCAGCAAAAGAATTCCCCAGAAGAGGACAGAAAGGGATAACTTAGTCGTTACTCATTTCCTACTGAGCTGCAAACCATCAAACGTGCAAACAAGCACATGGTGTTTTTATTCATTCAAGGAATGTGGCTGTTACTGGCAAGGCCGGCATTTATTGCCCAACCCTAATTGCCCTTGAGAAGGTGTGGTGAGCTGCCTTCTTGAACCGCTGCAGTCCGTGTGGTGAAGGTAATCCCACAGTGCTGCCTTTGTCGCAGCAGTTTGTTACAACTGAGTGACTGGCTCCGCCACTTCAGAGGGCAGTGAAGAGTCAACCACATTGCTGTGGGTCTGGTGTCACATATGGGCCAGACCGGGTAAGGGGGGCAGATTTCCTTCCCGACAGGACATTAGTAAACCAGATGGGTTTTTCCGACAATCCGGTAGTTTCATGGTCACCATTACTGATACCACCTTTTTTAAAAAATTCCAGATTTATTTAATTAACTGAATTTAAATCCCCAGCTGCTTTGGTGGGATTCAAACTCATTTCTGCGGATTATTAGTCATTGCCTCTGGATTACTAATCCACTAACACAACTACTATGCTACGCAACTGTGGAAATTGTACAAATTGACAAATCGCAAAGGTAGATTGTTGCTCTGATTATTCATTGCGACAGATTATCTATCACATAAGGTAACAGCAAGAGTGGTTTGCAGTCATTAGTTTAGCTTTCCTGCAATCAGCTACTGGAACATCAGATTGCCCAAAGCACTGTAGTGGCACACCAACCATCAAAGTCAGCCTGCAAGACCCTGCTTGAATTTTTTCAGTAACCGTCCTGTAAGATGTAACCTATCCTGCAGAACACACGTACAAAACATTCATTTTTTTTTAAACCATCATCGGGATTTATCAAAACTATTGGACGGAAAAGTAGAGTTGAGATTGAAGATCAGCCATGATCTTAATGAATGGCGGAGCAGGCTCGAGGGCCTTATGGCCTACTCCTGCTCCCATTTCTTTTGTGGGCTAGAAATTGCGTAGCGTCCCACATGGGGTGATACCTTTTCAGTGAGGCCTGTAAAGGCCCAGCAGGAAGTCGAGAGGCGGCGGCAGTCAGCGAGAGCCGGGAGCAGTGTTGGTGAGGCCTATAAAGGCCCAGCGGGAGGCCGAGAGGCGGCGGCAGTCAGCGAGAGCCGGGAGCAGTGTTGGTGAGGCCGATAAAGGCCCAGCGGGAAGTCGAGAGGCGGCGGCAGTCAGCGAGAGCCGGGAGCAGTGTTGGTGAGGCCTATAAAGGCCCAGCGGGAGGCCGAGAGGCGGCGGCAGTCAGCGAGAGCCGGGAGCAGTGTTGGTGAGGCCTATAAAGGCCCAGCGGGAGGCCGAGAGGCGGCGGCAGTCAGCGAGAGCCGGGAGCAGTGTTGGTGAGGCCTATAAAGGCCCAGCAGGAGGCCGAGAGGCAGCGGCAGTCAGCGAGAGCCGGGAGCAGTGTTGGTGAGGCCTATAAAGGCCCAGCGGGAGTCCGACAGGCGGTGGCAGTCAGCGAGAGCCGGGAGCAGTGTTGGTGAGGCCGATAAAGGCCCAGCGGGAGGTCGAAAGGCGGCAGTCGGCGAGAGCCGGGAGCAGTGTTGGTGAGGCCTATAAAGGCCCAGCGGGAGTCCGAGAGGCGGCGGCAGTCAGCGAGAGCTGGGAGCAGTGTTGGTGAGGCCTATAAAGGCCCAGCGGGAGGCCGAGAGGCGGCAGTCGGCGAGAGCCGGGAGCAGTGTGAGTGAGGCCTATAAAGGCCCAGCGGGAGGTCGAAATGCGGCAGTCGGCGAGAGCCGGGAGCAGTGTTGGTGAGGCCTATAAAGGCCCAGCGGGAGTCCGAGAGGCGGCGGCAGTCAGCGAGAGCCGGGAGCAGTGTTGGTGAGGCCTATAAAGGCCCAGCGGGAGGCCGAGAGGCGGCAGTCGGCGAGAGCCGGGAGCAGCGGGAGGTCGATAGGCGGCAGTCAGCGAGAGCCGGGAGCAGTGTTGGTGAGGCCTATAAAGGCCCAGCGGGAGTCCGACAGGCAGCGGCAGTCAGCGAGAGCCGGGAGCAGTGTTGGTGAGGCTGATAAAGGCCCAGCGGGAGGTCGATAGGCGGCAGTCAGCGAGAGCCGGGAGCAGTGTTGGTGAGGCCTATAAAGGCCCAGCGGGAGTCCGACAGGCAGCGGCAGTCGGCGAGAGCCGGGAGCAGTGTTGGTGAGGCTGATAAAGGCCCAGCGGGAGTCCGACAGGCAGCGGCAGTCGGCGAGAGCCGGGAGCAGTGTTGGTGAGGCTGATAAAGGCCCAGCTTGTGCAGCTTCAGCGGGGAGAGAAAGCAAAAAAGAAGTAGAAAGAAATCAAAAGGTGACGTCACAGCCAAAGGGGTAAGTGATTGGCTGGTGATTGGTAAGTAGTTTTTCTTTTTCTTTTTCTATCAGTAAGTAACCTGTTAACATTGTTGTCGCCTAATTAAGTGTATCTAAGGGTTAAGTCATGGCAGGAGAGCTCGGACACGTGATATGCTCCTCCTTTACTATGTGGGAACTCAGGGACACTTCCGGCGTCCCTTACGTCTACATCTGCGGGAAGTGGATCCCCCTCCAGCTCCTGACGGACCGCGTTGCAGAATTGGAGCTGAAGGTGGATTCACTCTGGAGCATCCACGATGCTGAGAATGATGTGATTAGCATGTGTAGCGAGTTGGTCTTACCACAGGTAAAGGGTCCACAACCAGATAGGGAATGGAAGACCAACAGGAACAGCAGTGCAAGGAAGGTAGTGCAGGGGTCCCCTGCGGTCATCCCTCTGCAAAACAGATACACTGCTTTGAGTACTGTTGAGGGGGATGACTCATCAGGGGAGGGCAGCAGCAGCCAAGTTCATGGCACCGTGGGTGGCTCTGCTGCACAGGAGGGCAGGAAAATGAGTGGGAAAGCGATAGTGATAGGGGATTCAATTGTAAGGGGAACAGATAGGCTTTCTGTGGCCGCAACCGAGACTCCAGGATGGTATGTTGCCTCCCTGGTGCAAGGGTCAAGGATGTCTCGGAGCGGGTGCAGGACATTCTGAAAAGGGAGGGTGAACAGCCACTTGTCGTGGTGCACATTGGTACCAACGATATAGGTAAAAAACGGGATGAGGTCCTACGAGACAAATTTAAGGAGCTAGGAGCTAAATTAAAAAGTAGGACCTCAAAAGTAGTAATCTCGGGATGTAGGAATCGCAGGATAGCTCAGATGAATACATGGCTTGAGCAGTGCTGCAGCAGGGAGGAATTCAAATTCCTGGGGCATTGGAACCGGTTATGGGGGAGGTGGGGCCAGTACAAACCGGACGGTCTGCACCTAGGCAGGACTGAAACCAATGTCCTGGGAGGAGTGTTTGCTAGTTATGTTGGGGAGGAGTTAAACTAATATGGCAGGGGAATGGGAACCAATGCAGGGAGACAGAGGGAAACAAAATGGAGACAGAAGCAAAAGGCAGAAAGGAGATGAGTAAAAGTGGTGGGCAGAGAAACCCAAGGCAAAAAACAAAAAGGGCCACTTTGCAGAAAAATTCTAACGGGTCAAAGTGTGTTAAAAAGGCAAGCCTGAAGGCGCTGTGCCTCAATGCGAGAAGTATTCGGAATAAGGTGGACGAATTAACTGTGCAGATAGCAGTTAACGGATACGATGTGGTTGGCATCACGGAGACATGGCTCCAGGATGATCAAGGTTGGGAATTCAACATCCAAGGGTGTTCAACATTTAGGAAGGATAGACAGAAAGGAAAAGGAGGCGGGGTGGCGTTGCTGGTTAAAGAGGAAATTAATGCAATTGCAAGAAAAGACATTAGCTTGGATGATGTGGAATCGGTATGGGTGGAGCTACGGAATACCAAAGGGCAGAAAACGCGAGTGGGAGTTGTGTACAGACCTCCAAACGGTAGTAGTGATGTTGGGGAGGGCATCAAACAGGAAATTAGGGGTGCATGCAATAAAGGTGCAGCAGTTATCATGGGTGACTTTAATATGCATATAGATTGGGCTAACCAAACTGGAAACAATACGGTGGAGGAGGATTTCCTGTAGTGCAGAAGGGATGGTTTTCGAGACCAGTATGTCAAGGAACCAACTGGGGGGTGGGAGGCCATCTTAGACTGGGTGTTGTGTAATGAGAGAGGATTAATTAGCAATTTCGTTGTGCGAGGCCCCTTGGGAAAGAGTGACCATAATATGGTGGAATTCTACATTAGGATGAAGAATGAAACAGTTAATTCAGAGACCATGGTCCAGAAGTTAAAGAAGGGTAACTTTGAAGGTATGAGGCGTGAATTGGCTAGGATAGATTGGCGAATGATACTTAAGGGGTTGACAGTGGATGGGCAATGGCAGACATCTAGAGACCGCATGGATGAACTACAACAATTGTACATCCCTGTCTGGTGTAAAAATAAAAAAAGGGAAGGTGGCTCAACCATGGCTATCAAGGGAAATCAGGGATAGTATTAAAGCCAAGGAAGTGGCATACAAATTGGCCAGAAATAGCAGCGAACCCAGGGACTGGGAGAAATTTAGAACTCAGCAGAGGAGGACAAATGGTTTGATTAAGGCAGGGAAAATAGAGTACGAGAGGAAGCTTGCAGGGAACATTAAAATGGACTGCAAAAGCTTCAATCGATATGTAAAGAGGAAAAGGTTAGTAAAGACAAATGTAGGTCAGAATCAGGGGAAGTCATAATTGGGAACAAAGAAATGGCAGACCAAATGAACAAGTACTTTGGTTCGGTATTCACTAAGGAGGACACAAACAACCTTCCATATATAAAAGGAGTCAGAGGGTCTTGTAAGAAGGAGGATCTGAGGGAAATCCTTATTCGTCGAGAAATTGTGTTGGGGAAATTGATGGGATTGAAGGCCGATAAATCCCCAGGGCCTGATGGTCTGCATCCCAGAGTACTTAAGGAGGTGACCTTGGAAATAGCGGATGCATTGACAGTCATTTTCCAAAATTCCATGGACTCTGGATCAGTTCCTATGGAGTGGAGGGTAGCCAATATAACCCCACTTTTTGAAAAAGGAGGGAGAGAGAAAACAGGGAATTATAGACCGGTCAGCCTGACATCGGTAGTGGGTAAAATGATGGAATCAATTATTAAGGATATCATAGCAGCGCATTTGGAAAGAGGTGACATGATAGGTCCAAGTCAGCATGGATTTGTGAAAGGGAAATCATGCTTGACAAATCTTCTGGAATTTTTTGAGGATGTTTCCAGCAGAGTGGACAAGTGGGAACCAGTTGATGTGGTGTATTTGGACTTTCAGAAGGCTTTCGACAAGGTCCTACACAAGAGATAATTGTTAAAGCACATGGGATTGGGGATAGTGTGCTGACGTGGATTGAGAACTGGTTGGCAGACAGGAAGCAAAGAGTAGGAGTAAATGGGTACTTTTCAGAATGGCAGGCAGTGACTAGTGGGGTACCGCAAGGTTCTGTGCTGGGGCCCCAGCTGTTTACATTGTACATTAATGATTTAGACGAGGGGCTTAAATGTAGTATCTCCAAATTTGCAGATGACACTAAGTTGGGTGGCAGTGTGTGCTGTGAGGAGGATGATATGAGGCTGCAGAGTGAATTGGATAGGTTAGGTGAGTGGGCAAATGCATGGCAGATGAAGTATAATGTGGATAAATGTGAGGTTATCCACTTTGGTTGTAAAAAGAGAGAGAGAGACTTTTATCTGAATGGTGACAGATTAAGAAAAGGGGAGGTGCAATGAGAACTGGGTGTCATGGTACATCAGTCATTGAAGGTTGGCATGCAGGTACAGCAGGCGGTTAAGAAAGCAAATGGCATGTTGGCCTTCATAGCGAGGGGATTTGAGTACAGGGGCAGGGAGGTGTTGCTACAGTTGTACAGGGCCTTGGTGAGGCCACACCTGGAGTATTGTGTACAGTTTTGGTCTCCTAACTTGAGGAAGGACATTCTTGCTATTGAGGGAGTGCAGCCGAAGGTTCACCAGACTGATTCCCGGGATGGTGGGACTGACCTATCAAGAAAGACTGGATCAACTGGGCTTGTATTCACTGGAGTTCAGAAGAATGAGAGGGGATCTCATCGAAACGTTTAAAATTCTGACGGGTTTCGACAGGGTAGATGCAGGAAGAATGTTCCCAATGTTGGGGAAGTCCAGAACCAGGGGTCACAGTCTAAGGATAAGGGGTAAGCCATTTAGGACCGAGCTGAGGAGAAACCTCTTCACCCAGAGAGTGGTGAACCTGTGGAATTCTCTACCACAGAAAGTTGTTGATGCTAATTCACTAAATATATTCAAAAAGGAGTTAGATGTAGTCCTTACTACTCGGGGGATCAAGGGGTATGGCGAGAAAGCAGGAATGGGGTACTGAAGTTGCATGTTCAGCCATGAACTCATTGAATGGCGGTGCAGGCTCGAAGGATGGATAAGAACATAAGAACATAAGAATTATGAACAGGAGTACGCCATCTAGACCCTCGAGCCTGCTCCGCCATTCAACAAGATCATGGCTGATCTGGCCGTGGACTCAGCTCCACTTACCCACCTGCTCCCCATAACCCTTAATTCCCTTATTGGTTAAAAATCTATCTGTCTGTGATTTGAATACATTTAATGAGCTAGCCTCAACTGCTTCCTTGGGCAGAGAATTCCACAGATTCACAATCCTCTGGGAGAAGAAATTCCTTCTCAACTCGGTTTTAAATTGGCTCCCCCGTATTTTGAGGCTGTGCCCCCTAGTTCTCATCTCCCCGACCAGTGGAAACAACCTCTCTGCCTCTATCTTGTCTATCCCTTTCATTATTTTAAATGTTTCTATACGATCACTCTTCATCCTTCTGAACTCCAACAAGTAAAGACCCAGTCTACTCAATCTATCATCATAAGGTAACCCCCTCATCTCCAGTATCAGCCTAGTGAATCATCTCTATACCCCCTCCAAAGCTAGTATATCCTTCGTTAAGTGAATGGCGGAGCAGGCTCGAGGGTCTAGATGGCGTACTCCTGTTCCTAATTCTTATGTTCTTATGTTCTTATCCATCCTTCGAGCCTGCACCGCCATTCAATGAGTTCATGGCTGCACACAGTACTCCAGGTGCGGCCTCACCATTACCCTGTACAGTTGCAGCAGGACCTCCCTGCTTTTGTACTCCATCCCTCTCGCAATGAAGGCCAACATTCCATTTGCCTTCCTGGTTAACTGCTGCACCTGCAAACTAACTTTTTAGGATTCATGCACAAGGACCCCAGGTCCCTCTGCACCGCAGCATGTTGTAATTACTCCCCATTCAAATAATATTCACTTTTACTGTTTTTTTTCCAAGGTGGATGACCTCACATTTTCCGACATTGTATTCCATCTGGCAAACCTCAGCCCATTCGCTTAACCTATCTGAATCTCTTTGCAGCCTCTCTGTGTCCTCTACACAAACCGCTTTCCCACTAATCTTTGTGTCATCTGCAAATTTTGTTACACTACACTCTGTCCCCTCTTAGAAACATAGAAACATAGAAAATAGGTGCAGGAGTAGGCCATTCGGCCCTTCTAGCCTGCACCGCCATTCAATGAGTTCACGGCTGAACATTCAACTTCAGTACCCCATTCCTGCTTTCTCGCCATACCCCTTGATCCCCCTAGTAGTAAGGACCTCATCTAACTCCTTTTTGAATATATTTAGTGAATTGGCCTCAACAACTTTCTGTGGTAGAGAATTCCACAGGTTCACCACTCTCTGGGTGAAGAAGTTCCTCCGCATCTCGGTCCTAAATGGCTTACCCCTTATCCTTAGACTGTGACCTCTGGTTCTGGACTTCCCCAACATTGGGAACATTCTTCCTGCATCTAACCTGTCTAACCCCGTCAGAATTTTAAATGTTTCTATGAGGTCCCCTCTCATTCTTCTGAACTCCAGTGAATACAAGCCCAGTTGATCCAGTCTTTCTTGATAGGTCAGTCCCGCCATCCCGGGAATCAGTCTGGTGAACCTTCGCTGCACTCCCTCAAAAGCAAGAATGTCCTTCCTCAGGTTAGGAGACCAAAACTGTACACAATACTCCAGGTGTGGCCTCACCAATGCCCTGTACAACTGTAGCAACACCTCCCTGCCCCTGTACTCAAATCTCCTTGCTATGAAGGCCAACATGCCATTTGCTTTCTTAACCGCCTGCTGCACCTGCATGCCGACCTTCAATGACTGATGTACCATGACACCCAGGTCTCATTGCACCTCCCCTTTTCTTAATCTGTCACCATTCAGATAATAGTCTGTCTCTCTGTTTTTACCACCAAAGTGGATAACCTCACATTTATCCACATTATACTTCATCTGCCATGCATTTGCCCACTCACCTAACCTATCCAAGTCGCTCTGCCGCCTCACAGCATCCTCCTCGCAGCTCACACTGCCACCCAACTTAGTGTCATCTGCAAATTTGGAGATACTACATTTAATCCCCTCATCTAAATCATTAATGTACAGTGTAAACAGCTGGGGCCCCAGCACAGAACCTTGCGGTACCCCACTAGTCACTGCCTGCCATTCTGAAAAGTACCCATTTACTCCTACTCTTTGCTTCCTGTCTGACAACCAGTTCTCAATCCATGTCAGTACACTACCCCCAATCCCATGTGCTCTAACTTTGCACATCAATCTCTTGTGTGGGACCTTGTCGAACGCCTTCTGAAAGTCCAAATATACCACATCAACTGGTTCTCCCTTATCCACTCTACTGGAAACATCCTCAAAAAATTCCAGAAGATTTGTCAAGCATGATTTCCCTTTCACAAATCCATGCTGACTTGGACCTATCATGTCACCTCTTTCCAAATGCACTGCTATGACATCCTTAATAATTGATTCCATCATTTTACCCACTACCGATGTCAGGCTGACCGGTCTATAATTCCCTGTTTTCTCTCTCCCTCCTTTTTTAAAAAGTGGGGTTACATTGGCTACCCTCCACTCCATAGGAACTGATCCAGAGTCAATGGAATGTTGGAAAATGACTGTCAACGCATCCACTATTTCCAAGGCCACCTCCTTAAGTACTCTGGGATGCAGTCCATCAGGCCCTGGGGATTTATCGGCCTTCAATCCCATCAATTTCTCCAACACAATTTCCCGGCTAATAAGGATTTCCCTCAGTTCCTCCTCCTTACTAGACCCCCCGACCCCTTTTATAACCGGAAGGTTGTTCGTGTCCTCCTTCGTGAATACCGAACCAAAGTACTTGTTCAATTGGTCCGCCATTTCTTTGTTCCCCGTTATGACTTCCCCTGATTCTGACTGCAGGGGACCTACATTTGTCTTCCACGTCATCTATGTATATTGCAAACAGTTGTGGTCCCAGCAGCCATTCCTGTGGCACATCACTAACCACCAATTTCCAACCCGAAAAGAACCCATTTATCCTGACTCTCTGCTTTCTGTTAGCCAGCCAATTCTCGATCCATGCTAATACATTTCCTCTGACTCCGCGTACCTTTATCTTCTGCAGTAACCTTTTGTGTGGCACCTTATCGAATGCCTTTTGGAAATCTAAATACACCACATCCATCGGTACACCTCTATCCACCATGCTCGTTATATCCTCAAAGAATTCCAGTAAATTAGTTAAACATGATTTCCCCTTCATGAATCCATGTTGCGTCTGCTTGAGTGCACTATTCCTATCTATTTCTTCCTTAATGATAGCTTCAAGCACTTTCCCCACTACAGATGTTAAACTAACCGGCCTATAGTTACCTGCCTTTTGTCTGCCCCCTTTTTTAAACAGAGGCATTACATTAGCTGCTTTCCAATCCGCTGGTACCTCCCCAGAGTCCAGAGAATTTTGGTAGATTATAACGAATGCATCTGCTCTAACTTCCGCCAAGTCTTTTAATACCCTGGGATGCATTTCATCAGGACCAGGGGACTTGTCTACCTTGAGTCCCATTAGCCTGTCCAGCACTACCCCCCTAGTGATAGTGATTATCTCAAGGTCCTCTCTTCCTACATTCCCGTGACCAGCAATTTTTGGCATGGTTTTTGTGTCTTCCACTGTGAAGACCGAAGCAAAATAATTGTTTACGGTCTCAGCCATTTCCACGTTTCCCATTATTAAATCCCCCTCCTCATCTTCTAAGAGACCAACATTTACTTTAGTCACGCTCTTCCGTTTTATATATCGGTAAAAGCTTTTACTATCCGTTTTTATGTTTTATCCGTTTTATCGTAATCTATCTTTCCTTTCTTTATTGCTTTCTTAGTCATTCTTTGCTGTCGTTTAAAATTATCCCAATCTTCTCGTTTCCCACTAACCTTGGCCACCTTATACGCATTGGTTTTTAATTTGATACTCTCCTTTATTTCCTTGGTTATCCACGGCTGGTTATCCCTTCTTTTACCGCCCTTCTTTTTCACTGGAATATATTTTTGTTGAGCACAATGAAAGAGCTCCTTAAAAGTCCTCCACTGTTCCTCAATTGTGCCACCGTTTAGTCTGTGTTCCCAGTCTATTTTAGCTAACTCTGCCCTCATCCCACTGTAGTCCCCTTTGTTTAAGCATAGTACGCTCGTTTCAGACACTACTTCCTCACCCTCAATCTGTATTACAAATTCAACCATACTGTGATTACTCATTCCGAGAGGATCTTTTACTTGGAGATCGTTTATTATTCCTGTCTCATTACACAGGACCAGATCTAAGATAGCTTGCTCCCTTGTAGGTTCTGTGACATACTGTTCTAAGAAACAATCCCATATGCATTCTATGAATTCCTCCTCCAAGCTACCCCAGACGATTTGATTTGACCAATCGATATGTAGGTTAAAATCCCCCATGATTACTGCCGTTCCTTTTTCACATGCCTCCATTATTCCCTTGATTATTATCCGCCCCACCGTGAAGTTATTATTTGGGGGTCTATAAACTACGCCCACCAGTGACTTTTTCCCCTTACTATCTCTAATCTCCACCCACAATGATTCAACATTTTGTTCATTAGAGCCAATATCGTCTCTCACAACTGCCCTGATATCATCCTTTATTGACAGAGCTACCCCACCTCCTTTCCCTTCTTGTCTATCCTTCCGAATTGTCAGATACCCCTGTATGTTTAATTCCTAGTCTTGGCCACCCTGCAACCACGTTTCTGTAATGGCCACCAAATCATACCCATTTGTAATGATTTGTGCCGTCAACTCATTTACTTTATTTCGAATGCTGCGTGCGTTTAGGTCGAGCGTTTTAATACTAGTTTTTAAACCATGATTTTTAGTTTTGACCCCTCCTGCAGCCCCTTTATTTCATACATATTGTCCCTTCCTATCAACTTGTGGTTTACATTTACCCCAGTGCTACTCTGCTCTGTTGCCTCCTGCCTTTTGCATTCTTTCTTGGGGTCCTGTTCATCTGAGCTCTCACCCACTATAATGGCCTACTCTTGCACCTACTTTCTATGTTTCTATGTTTCTCAAAGGCAACGCCAGGCAGAAAAGATTTTTTGATCCCGGGAACTTCCGTTTTATCATTCTGTTGTGGAGTATTACAAAGATACTCGACACAGGTCTGTCTCGGAGAAAAGAATAGTTTATTATAAAGTACTCAATCGAGGGAGAAGCGACTCTACACGAGCTCAATTACTCAGTGCCGCAACCATTCACCTCAGTACCCCTTTCCTGCTTTCTTTCCAGACCCCTTGATCTCTTTAGCCGTAAGGGCCATATCTAACTCCTTCTTGAATATATGCAATGAAATGGCATCAACAACACTCTGTGGTAGGGAATTCCACAGGTTAACATCTCTCTGCGTGAAGAAGTTTCTCCTCATCTCAGTCCTAAATGGCTTACCCCTTATCCTTACACTGTGTCCCCTGGTTCTGGAGTTCCCCAACATCAGGAACATTCTTCCTGCATCTAACCTGTCCAGTCCCGTCAGAATGTTATATGTTTCTATGAGATCCCCTCTCATCCTTCTAAACTCCAGTGAATACAGGCCCAGGCGATCCAGTCTCTCCTCATATGTCAGTCCTGCCATCCCAGGAATCAGTCTGGTGAACCGTTGCTGCACTCCCTGAATCGCAAGAACATCCTTCCTCAGATTAGGAGACCAAAACTGAACACAATATTCCAGGTGAGGCCTCACCAAGGCCCTGTATAACTGCAGTAAGACCTCCCTGCTCCTATACTCAAATCCCCGAGCTATGAAGGCCAACATACCATTTGTCTTCTTCACCGCCTGCTGTACCTGCATGCCAACTTTCAATAACTGATCTCCCATGACACCCCAGGTCTCGTTGCACCTCCCCTTTTCCTAATCTGCCGCCATTCAGATAATATTCTGCCTTTGTGTTTTTGCCACCAAAGTAGCTAACCTCACATTTATCCCCATTATACTGCATCTGCCATGCATTTGCCCACTCACCTAACCTGTCCAAGTCACCCTGCAGCCATTTAGCGTCCTCCTCACAGCTCACACTGCCACCCAGCTTAGTGTCAAATGCAAACCTGGAGATATTACACTCAATTCCTTCATCTAAATCATTAATGTATATTATAAATAGCTGGGGTCCCAGCACTGAGCCCTGCGGCACCCCACTAGTCACTGCCTGCCATTCGGAAAAGGACCCGTTTATCCCGACTCTCTGCTTCCTGTCTGCCAACCAGTTCTCTATCCACGTCAATACATTTCCCCCAATACCATGTGCTTTAATTTTGCATACTAATCTCTTGTGTGGGACCTTGTCAAAAGCCTTTTGAAAGTCCAAATACACCACATCCACTGGTTCTCTCTTGTTCACTCTACTAGTTACATCCTCAAAAAATTCAAGAAGATTTGTCAAGCATGATTTCCCTTTCATAAATCCATGCTGACTTGGACCGACCCTGTCATCACTGCTTTCCAAATGCGCTGCTAGGATGGCCTGCCCTCTAGTTGGTTCCTCGACATATTGGTCCAGACAACTATCCCTAATACACTCCATGAAATCCTCATCCACCGTATTGCTACCAGTTTGGTTAGCCCAATCTATATGCAGATTAAAGTCGCTCATGATAACTACTGGACCTTTATTGCACGCATCCCTAATTTCTTGTTTGATGCTGTCCCCAACCTCACTACTACTGTTTAGTGGTCTGTACACAACTCCCATTAGCTTTTTCTACCCTTTGGTATTCCGCAGCTCCACCCGTACAGATTCCACATCATCCAAGCTAATGTCCTTCCTTACTATTGCGTTAATTTCCTCTTTAACCAGCAATGCTTCCCCACCTTCTTTTCCTTTCTGTCTATCCTTCCTGAATGTTGAATACCCCTGGATGTTGAGTTCCCAGCCTTGGTCACCCTGGAGCCATGTCTCCGTGATGCCAATTATATCATATTCATTAATTGCTGCGCAGTTAATTCATCCACCTTATTACGAATACTCCTCACATTGAGGCACAGCGCCTTCAGGCTTGTCTTTTTAACACACTTTGCCCCTTTATAATTTTGCTTTTGTGCAGTGACCCCATTTGAAATTAAGCACATTTCTCAATCCCTGTCTGTCTCCATAATGAATGAACATTAACAAACTTTAAAACACTCAAATTCTGTCAAATGGGAGGCAAACTATTGGGAACATATGTAGAATTTACCAATATCTCGCAAAGATTCCAGGTACCTTTCCCCTACAGAGGAGAAGAATCCCTTTCTGGGCTTTTAAAATGAGTTTAAAGGGGCAGACGAAGCCTACGGGGGATAAAAGGGGATGCACTCACGGAGACCCCCCCCAGTGTTTGGACTCATAGGAAAGGGAATTCAAAATTAACCTAAATTACAGAAGCTTGAGATCGCCTAAACATCTATGGAAAGGAGCATATCAATTTTAAGATTCTACAACATTTTGGCTGCAAAATAAAAAAGTGTTACCAAATATAGGAGGTGGGGCCAAATTCGTGTATTAAAGACCCCAGACTGTCTGGGGGAACTATTCACCCTCTAAGAGATAATCGAATTACCCAATCAAGCACAATGGAAATCATGGTCAAGAAAATGGACAATTCTAAAACAATGCAAAACCAGTGATAGCACATTCTCACACCCTAATCGAGTTACTGCTGACAAAGGAGACATTTGAAAATCAGTGGACAGTACAGTTTAAACAGAGCCCAAGAGATTTGATGGGAGATAACGGAGCCTTTTTTGGAATATATCGATCCCCCAGTTTTACAAGGAAAGACCAGCAAGGAGCAGCACGCAGACTAGCAGAACACAGAAACTAGCAGAAGACAGGAGAGAAGCAGAGCACAGACTGGAACACAGACACAGCCGGAGCTGGGGAGTGAAGAAATGGAGCAGTGAAGGAAACTACTAGAACTCATCAAGGACCGACCGAGCACGAGGCCCACGAAACGGAAGGTTGTCAGCAACCAAATTGACAACCCGGGCCACCACAACCAGCGAAACGACCAACCAAAACCAACTCAGCAAAAACCGAAGAATCGACATTTATTTCCACTCTACAATCGACTTCGGAACGACCAACGGGTGAGAAATTACCAAAAGGGACTAACTAAACTATTCCTAACCAAAGAAAGTGGGTACTTACCCCATACATCCAAAACGCAACTTACCGCATCAACGTACGCACCCCAACCGAAGACTACGCAGTCCGAAGTCCTCTCCTCCGACCGGGGTACGGCTCGCCTAGAAGGCCAAGTGCAGCGAACCCCGAAACCACGATTCACCGGCAACTGTCAAAAGGGATTGGTGAGCATAGCCCCTGAACCCCCCAGAGCTATAACTTCGTTAGTTAGGGGAATTGGGAGGAGGGAGGCTGGGATAACTTGTGTAAATGTATCTGCATTCGCCTTTTTACCCCATTTAGAGTTTAAGCTGTATTCTTTTCCCCACAGACTGTAATTGGACAATTTATTCAATGTGTTGTACCCCTCAGTGTGTATTGGTCTGTGTGTGTTATTAAAGGTGTGCCTTTTACTTCTTTTTAAACACAATAAAGCCATACCTGCTTCCTACCTTGAAACCGATTGTCTGTCCAAGTCTGTCACCGTCCCTTCATAATTCCAGTGTCTAGAACCAAGGGTGTGGGAGCGATTCGGAACCGCTCATATAAGGTCAGAAGGGAAAGCTGACCCCCTGCAAACCACCCCTTACACATAGGAACATAAGAATTAGGAGCAGGAGTAGGCCATTTGGTCCCTCGAATCTGCTCCGCCATTCAATAAGATCATGGTTGATCTGAATCTGGCCTCAACTCCAATTCCCCACCCGCTCCCCATAACCCTTGACTCATCATTCAAAAATCTGTCTATCTCCACCTTAAATATATTCAATGACTCAGCCTCCATAGTTCTCTGGGGAAGAGAATTCCAAAGATTCACGACCCTGTGGGAGAAGAAATTCCTCCTCATTTTCTTCTTAAATGGGCGACCCCTTATTCTGAAACTATGCCCCCTAGTTCTAGATTCCCCCATGAGGGAAGTCATCCTCTCTGCATCTAACCTGTCCAGCCCCCTCAGAATCTTCCATGTTTCAATAAGATCACCTCACATTCTTCTAAACTCCAATGAGTATAGGCCCAACCTGCTCAACCTTTCTTCATATGACAGCCCCTTCATCTCAGGAATTAACTTCGTGAACTCTCTCTGAACTGCCTGCAATGCAAGTATATCCTTCCTCAAAAAACGAGACCAAACTGTACACAGTACTCAGGGGTGTGGTCTTACTAGCGCCCTGTACAGTTGGAGTAGGACTTCCCTGCTTTTATACTCTATTCCATTTGCAATAAAGGCCAACATTCCATTTGCCTTCCTGATTACTTTTTGTGTTTCATGTACAAGAAATGCCAGATCCCTCTATACTGCAGCATTTTGTAATCTCTCACAGTTTAAATAGTAATTTGCTTTTTTATTCTTCCTATCAAAGTGGATAACCTCATATTTTCCCACATTATACAACATTTGCCAAACTTTTTCTCACTTGCTGAGCCTATCTATATCCCTTTGCAGATTCTTTACTTCCTCCTCAAAACTTGCTTTCCCACCTATCTTTGGATCATCAGCAAATTTGGCTACATTACACTCGGTCCCTTTATCCAAGTCATGAATATAGATTGTAAATAGTTGAGGCCCCAGCACCGATCGCTGTGGCACCCCACTAGTTATAGTTTGCCAACTTGAAAATTACCCATTTATCCCGACTCTCTGTTTTTTGTTAGTTAGCCAATCCTCTATCCACACAATATATTACCACCAACCCTGTGAGTTCTTATCTCGTGCAGTAACCTTTTATGTGCTACCTTATCGAATGCTTTCTGGAAATTCAAATGCGCCACATCTACTGGTTCCCCTTTATCCAACCTGCTAATTACATACTCAAAGAATTCCAGCAAATTTGTCAAACATGATTTCCCCTTTATAAAACCATGCTGAATCTGCTTGACTACATTTTGACTTTCTAAATGTCCTGCTACTACTTCCTTAATAATGGACTCCAGCATTTTCCCAATGACAGATGTTAGGCAAACTGGTCTATAGTTTTCTGCTTTCTGTCTCCCTGCTTTCTTAAATAGGGCGTTACATTTGTAGTTTTCCAATCTGCTCGGACCTCTCCAGAATCCAAGGAATTTTGGTATCTTAAAACCAATGCATCCACTATCTCTGCAGTCACTTCTTTTAAGACCTTAGGATGCAAGCCATCAGGTCCAGGGGACTTAGATTAATTAATTTGCCTCGTACTTTATCGCTAGTGATCGTGATTGTTTTAAGTATCTGCCCCCCCCACCCACCCCCCACCTACCCCCTCACCCCGTCCCCCCACCAGCTCCTTGATTATCAGTTATTGGGATGTTTTAATGTCTTCTACCGTGAATACCGATACAAAATATTTCTTCAAATTCTCCGCCATTTCTCTATTAACCATTATTAATTCCCCAGTCTCATCTTCCAAGAGAACAACATTTATTTTAGCTATTCGCTTCCTTTTTATATACCTGTAGAAGATCTTACTGTCTGTTTTTATATTTCTTGCTAATATAATCTCATATGCTTTCTTCTCTCTCTATCATTTTTTTAATCATCCTTTGCTAGTTTCTAAAAATTTCCCAATCCTCTGGCCTACCATTGTACTTCGCAACATTTTATGTCTTTGTTTTCAATTTGATACCATCGTTAACTTGCTTAGTTCACCACAGATGGTTCATCCTTCCCTTAGAATCTTTCTTTCTCACTGGAATAAATCTTTGCTGAGAAGAAATGAAATATCTCCTTAAATGTTTGCCACTGCTTTTCTACAGTCTCATTCTTTACAGGCAGTGTCCCATTTTTCATTGAAGGAGTAATGTCATAGTTTGAACTGCAGTTGTAATTGGGCCCAAATTTCCCCATGAGCTGCACCATTTTTTTGGTGTAACTTGATTTTTCTGGTGTATCTTTTAAGTTGCAAATATGGCCATTTAATTTGCGCCAGTGCAAGTGAGTTAGTTAGGTTTTTTGTTCGGTCAGTTTTTTTTTTCAAAAGGGGGCGTTCCCAGCCCCTTACACCATTTATGCCAATTTGACCAGAAAAAAGTTGCACTAAACTAACTTAGGGCAGCGTATGTGTCCACTTTTGTCCACACAGAAAGACCTTACTTACAGTTAAGGAATCGGCTCATGTAACTACATTTAAAGCACCACCAAGCACCAAACAAATCACAAAAAATAATAAGCAATTAATTAATAAAATAGAAGCAGCCCTGCCCCTAAAGCACCAAGACCAAAGTAATAAGCAATCAATAAATAAAAAATAAAAAAATAGAAGGAACCCTGCACCTAAAGCACCAAAATCAATCAGTAAATAACAAATAAAAAATAGAATTCCTACCTCAGGGAATGCAGCGGGCCACCGATGAGGGAGCGCATTCAGCCAGGGCTAGAGACGGTATGCTTCGGCACCTCCTGCACAACCTGCAGCACGTTTGCAGAAAAAGCCTGCCAGGAGCTACTGCACATGCGCGCAGACTCTAGTACGCATGTGCAGAGGTCCCAGCGCTGTTTTCAGCGCCGGGACCTAGCTCCGCCCCCCTCTCTTTGTCCTGCATCACACCAGCTCCACAGATGGCCCAAGAATCGACCATGATCAGCCGGATTTTTTTTGGCGTTGCTTCTGATCTAAAATGTCGGCGGGGGGGCTTGGAGGTGTGCCGAAAAAAACGGAGGGCCAAATTTGGGCCCATAATTTGGATCACGAGGAACAATGTGCATGTTTATAGCTCAATGTAAGTCTGCATGATAGATATATATTGATTATATAAATAAGTATTGTACAAATTATAGAACATTACTGAGGAAGGACAAGATGCATGATGGCGAATTATGAAAAAAAAACATTGATTGACATCAGGCCCAATGGGCTATATTTTCTTTGTGGATTTAAATCATGTCATGTGCAGCAAAAAAAAAGATTTTTTTTAAGTTACCACTTGCTCCAATTTTGAAAAACGTAGTGATCAGAGTTGACACTGCAAAATTAACTCCAACGCAAATCTAAATGGTTTGACCCATGGGTTCATCATTGATGCAGCGTTGCCATGAAACATGACATTTCCAACCTATATTGCTCAAGTAACTGAGGAGCACAGCAGACAGAAAATTTAAGATGGTTCAAATCTGAATCCTAGAGAGCAAAAAAACAAATAAAAGCAGCGGGAAGATAAGTTCTCTGGACAGATAACCTTAAGGACCTGGATACCACAGAGGGATATTCCAAAAACCATCAGCAAGACAAATTGATCACGAGAAAATTGCAAAAACCAGATGCCACAAGCAGATAGGATTTAGGACATGATGGAAAAGGAGGTGTTGGAGGTATCATCACCAGGCCACTGAGGAACTTCAGATGTGAGATATCGTTAGGCCTTAGACTACCGTGCAAACCAATGCCAGAGATACACGGCTATTGCAGGGATTAGAGGAATGGATATACAACATACAAAAGTCCTAACGGAGCACCAAGAATTATATTTGAATGGATTCAAGTCCCACTCCAGAGCCTTGAGCACAACATCTAGGCTGAAACTCCAGTGCATTGCTGAGGGAGTGCTGCACTGTCGGAGGTGCTGGCTTTCGAATGAGACTTTGACCCAGAAATCCCGGCCTCCCCGGATCTGTACGGACCCAGGAAGGCATCGCAAAAGCTGATTTTCAGCACACATTGCGCATGCGCTGAAAACCGGCTTTTCCGACCTGTCAATCTCCAGCTTGACAGATCCTCCGCATCTTGGGAGCGAGGACATTTGCAAGGGCAAGATTGGGGGATTTACACATAACTTGCCCAGCAAATGGCCTCAAAACCCTTGCGCCTGATAAAAGCAGACACTCATCTACTGTTACAGGCGTAAGTTTTAAAACACACAAAAATATAATAAAATAAAATTTTAAAAACGCATTTTATTGTTAAAACCCTGCCCACTACGGTAAGTTTATTTTAAACCATAATTTAAAAAACTTTATTTATCAAAAAAAATGGGGAAAAAAATTTCCTTTATTCAATTTCAATTAATTTTAATTATATGAGGTGTGTTTCTTATGGTGTTTAGTATGTTTGTTTTTTTTCTCACTAATGGCAATGGAAACTGGTAGTTACGGAGTTCTCGTTGCTATTAATGAGAAAGCTGTGGAATTTGGCTAAGCAGTCCCATGTGACTGCACCTTCTGCGTGGGAACCTGGAGGACGGGAGTGCGCTTCGCAGCGCGGGAAGAGAAGGCCTCCCCACCTGAATCCCACACTCCTTCAGGACCACCAGGTACTTTTGTAAAAATTCTCCGGTCAGAGGCGTTCGTCCGAAAGAAACCTCTGACCGCAATTTCAGGGCCAAAAACTCGAGCCTCTTTCTGCCTGCTTACGTGGATGCAAAAGATTCCATGGCTACTAGGGGTCAATCATGAGGGGCATAGTTTTAAGGTGGTTGGTGGAAGGTTCAGAGGGGATTTGAGGGGAAACTTCTTCACACAGAGGGTTGTGGGAGTCTGGAATTCATTGCCTGGAAGGGTGGTGGATGCAGAAACCCGCACCACATTTAAAAGGTGCATAGATGTGCACTTGAAGTGCCGTAACCTGCAGGGTTACAGACGAGAGCTGGTAAGTGGGATTAGACAGGATAACCTCTTGTTGGCTGGCGCAGATACGATGGTAAGTACTGCAGTGAGTCGAATATGGCTAGTGTGATCTCCTGGAGTAGTTTCGATCACCTGGATGGGTTGGAGAGGAAATTTCCCAGATTTTTTCCCCAATTGTCCTGGGTTTTTATCTGTTTTTTTGCCTCTCCCAGGAGATCGCATGGCTCCGGTTGGGGTGGAGTGTAAAATGTTGCAATGCATGGGGTGTCGTAGTTGTGTGAGGCGGACTGGTTGAGCCAGATGCTCTTTACCTTTCCGCCATTGTTCATTGTTCATAGGTTTATCTGTAACCTTCAGGGCTGCTGACCGAGAGCCGTATGGCTCTTTGTCGGCCGGCACGGACACGATGGGCTGAAATGGCCTCCTTCTGCACTGTAAATTTCTACGTTTCTATGTTTCTAAGAGCAGGGGAGTTCTTCCAGTGTCCTGGCCAATATTTATCCATCAATCAACATCATTTACTCAGATTATCTGGTTATTATCACATTGCTATTTGTAGGACCTTGTTATGCTTAAATTGGCTGCCACCTTTCCTACATTACAACAGTGACTACACTTCAAAAATACTTCATTTGCTATATAGCATTTTGGGCAGCTGGACGTTGTAAAAGGCGCTATATAAATGCCAGTCTTTTATTTCTAAAAAGGCATTCAGGGCCCATGCCTGAAACAGGCAATTGGTCCTTTGCATATGCAAGTAAGAGACCTCAGCCAATTTGATACCTCCTTTTCCAAATTGGGCAGGCTGTGTTTAGGAAAACTTGTTCTACACACGGCCTATCGGCAGTCCTTAAAGGGACTGTTGCAGGCTGCCACCAAAAAGGTACATTTAAAAAAAGATACTTTTCTGATTGTGGAGCCGGGAGTTGACTTGTGAAGTAAGTTGGGCCTATACACATTGGAGTTCAGAAGAATGAGAGGTGATCTTATCGAAACATATAAGATAATGAGGTGGATGCAGAGAGAATATTTCCACTCATGGGGAAACCAAAATTAGGGGACATAGTTTCAGAATAAGGGGCCGTCCATTTAAAACTGAGATGAGGAGGAATTTCTTCTCTCAGAGGGTTGTAAATCTGTGGAATTCTCTGCCCCAGAGAGCTGTGGAGGCTGGGTCATTGAATATACTAAAAGTGGAGATAGACAGATTTTTGAGCGATAAGGGAGTAAAGGGTTATGGGGAGCGGGCAGGGAAGTGGAGCTGAGCCCATGATCAGATCAGTCATGATCTTATTAAATGGCAGAGCAGACACGAGGGGCAAAATGGCGAGCACCTGCTCTTATTTCTTATGTTCTTATGTTCAAGGCTTTGTACAACTGAAGCATCTCTTCCTTACTTTTGAATTCCAACCCCCTTGAGATAACGGCAAACATTCCATTCGCCAATTTGACTCTTTGTTTGTACCTGTACACCAACTTTTAATGACTTGTTTACATGGACACCTAAATTCCTCCACAGCTCCTAGTCTCTCACCATTAGGAAATGTGGATGAACTCATGTTTCCCCACATTGAGCAAAACCATTGTGCTCACTCACTTGCTCTATCTTTTGCTCCTTGGTAACTTTCTGTTCCTGTCCACACAACCTACTGTGCCTCCTAACTTGTGTCATCTGCAAACTTGGATATACAACTCCCTATTCCTTCATCCAAGTCATTAATATTTAATAGCAGAAAGCATGAGGTTTTTTAGCCATGCGAGTGACCTCCTCCCCAAAAAAACAATGAGATTATTTAGACATGACTAACCCGTCACAAACCCATGCTGATTCTCCTTGATCACCTCAGACTTGTCTGTGTGCTCAGTCACTCGATCGCTCGTGACAGATTCCAGTCACTACCCCACAACTGATGTTAAGCTGACAGGTCTGCAGTTACCTAGTTTCATTCTCCCGCCCTTCTTAAATAATGGAGTGGTATTTGCAATTTTCCCAGCCAAAAAGACACAATTCGTGAATCTCGAGAGCATTTGGAAAATTCTGACGAGTGCGTCTGCAATTTCTCAGCTCAGTCGCTGACTTCCTCGAGCAGGTGTTAAAGCCTCTGCAACCTCTGCCAGGCTGTTAGTGCACCTTAGTGTTGGACGATTTGGTTGCATTTATAGAGTCATAGAAACATAGAAAATAGGTGCAGGAGTAGGCCATTCGGCCCTTCGAGCCTGCACCGCCATTCAATGAGTTCATGGCTGAACATGCAACTTCAGTACCCCATTCCTGCTTTCTCGCCATACCCCTTGATCACCCGAGTAGTAAGGACTACATCTAACTTCGTTTTGAATATATTTAGTGAATTGGCCTCAACAACTTTCTGTGGTAGAGAATTCCACAGGTTCACCACTCTCTGGGTGAAGAAGTTTCTCCTCATCTCGGTCGTAAATGCCTTACCCCTTATCCTTAGACTGTGACCCCTGGTTCTGGACTTCCCCAACATTGGGAACATTTTTCCTGCATCTAACCTGTCTAAACCCGTCAGAATTTTAAACGTTTCTGTGAGATCCCCTCTCATTCTTCTGAACTCCAGTGAATACAAGCCCAGTTGATACAGTCTTTCTTGATATGTCAGTCCTGCCATCCCGGAAATCAGTCTGGTGGACCTTCGCTGCATTCCCTCAATAGCAAGAATGTCCTTTCTCAAGTTAGGAGACCAAAACTGTACACAATACACCAGGTGTGGCCTCACCAAGGCCCTGTACAACTGTAGCAACACCTCCCTGCCCCTGTACTCAAATCCCCTCGCTATGAAGGCCAACATGCCATTTGCTTTCTTAACCGCCTGCTGTACCTGCATGCCAAACTTCAATGACTGATGTACCATGACACCCAGTTCTCGTTGCACCTCCCCTTTTACTAATCTGTCACCATTCAGATAATAGTCTGTCTCTCTGTTTTTACAACCAAAGCGGATAACCTCACATTTATCCACATTATACTTCATCTGTCATGCATTTGCCCACTCACCTAACCTATCCAAATCACTCTGCAGCCTCATAGCATCCTCCTCGCAGCTCACACTGCCACCCAACTTAGTGTCATCCGCAAATTTGGAGATACTACATTTAATCCCCTTGTCTAAATCATTTCACGACCACCGGACATCCCAAAGCGCCTTACACCCTTTTTTTGAAGTGCAGTCACTGTTGTAATGTCGGAAACACGGCAGCCAATTTGCACATTGTAAAACAGCAATGTGATAATGAACAGATAATCTGTTTTAGTGATGTTGATTGAGGGATAAATATTGACCAGGACACCGGGGATAATGTTGTGTCTGTAATATTCTTAAGAATGACTCCACGAGGTCTAGTATTGTACTTAAGCTGTTGTGACCTGAGTCCCATTAATTGTACCTCCAGAGTGAGGCACAAGCATATTGGGCAGCCTTTTATACTGGGCCCTGCACACCTATGCAGGTGACCCTCAGATCTCCCATTGCAGTGACCTCTGGTGGCACACCTAATGTGACTATATACTTAGTATACATGGTCTACATACGTGACATCACTTCCCCCCCAAGTCTTTAATGCAAATTGACTCATACATTGACGGTGACCTGGGCTTTGCTCTTCCTGGTTGACCATTGGAGGGTCGTTTCTAGCTTGGGTGGGCTGGTAGTGAGATTTGTTGCCAGTGGAGGTCCCCGTGGTTTCTGGTTGTGAGTCCATGACTACTCCATTCTCCCCCCCCACACAGAGATCATGTTAATGGCCCATTACATGCAAGTTGCATTCAAGTTCATCACATGGGTTTTACATTTACATCTTGGCACATTTGTTGGGTGGATTGCAGTTGCGTTTCTTTTTGTGTGGTACCTTTACATGATCAGTACAGGTATCTCAGTACAGGTACACAAGGACAATCTAGTTCCAGCACGGCCGGATGAGATCCGGATCTTCTGGTGACAGCGCAGCGCCCCAGGCTAGTGGGTCTGTGGGTGAGGTGAGCTCATTTTGCTCAAGTTGGGGGAGCTCCGAGCTCTTGCCATTACACCTAGCGTCAGGCAGGCCCAAAGACAGCTGATGTGTCTGTGCCACCCTGTCCTTTTCGTTTGTGCAGTGTCACTCCCTGGGAAGGAGTCTGAGCGAGTGAGCATTTCGTCGAAGCTTGATCGTTCCATAGCCTCTCAAAGGCTTCCTGGCTCATTACTGACTAACTCGCCCCCGTGTCCACTTCCATGAAGACTGGAACACCATTTATCTCGACTTCCATTTTCATTGGAGGACAATCTGTGGTGCAGGTATATACTCCATACACTTCGTCCTGGGACTGAGCTGCCTCTCCAGCCATCTCCTCGTAATCCACGCTGGATTCACAGCCATCTGCTGACTTCTCTTCCACGTGGTGAGTCGCAGCTCTTTTGCACATTTGCTGGAGGTGGTCCTTTGTGCTGCAGCCTTTGCACACATAGTCTCTGAACCGACACTGATGATCCCTGTGATTACCTCCACAACGCCAGCATGGTGCTACTCAACGTACGTTTGCACCCCTCGGTGGACTCTGAGCTAAAGGACTCTGGGGCCTGAATGCTCTGCCCTGGGCAGATTCACAGTCAACAGTTCTGCCTGTGAAAGGCGCCATTCTATTTACAGTACTTGCCGGGTTTGAGTCCTGAGAGTGAGTCATCATCTGCTTGGAGCTGTAGCTTGAGGTCATGAACGCCTGGCTGATGCTGATGGCCTTCTGCAAAGTGACAGTGGTTTCAGCAGACAGTAGCCTGTGAAGAAGGGCCTCATGACCGATGCCAATTACGAAGACATCCCGCAATGCACCGGCGAGGGATGCGCCAAATTCACACGGTCCTGCCAGCCTCCTGAGGTCGGCAGCATACTTCGCGATTTCCTGGCCCTTGGAGCAGCGGTGTTTATCAAATCGATGCCTGGCTGTGAGTATGCCCTCCTTCGGTTTGAGTTGGTCCTGAATTAGCACTTTCAGCTCCTCGTATGACTTGGTCCTTGTTTTCTCTGGTGCAAGCAAGTCCCTGATGAGGCCATAGACCGCGGGCCCACAACTAGTCAACAGGATAGCTCTGCGCTTATTTGCCAGCGTGGCCGGATCATCGCCTACCAGGTCGTTTGCTACGAAATATTGGTCGAGCCGCTCCGTAAAGGCTTCCCAATCTTCACCCTCTCAGAACTTTTCTAATGCACCGTTAGTCATTTTTGCGTGAAAGTTCGTAATCTGTTCGCCAGTTGTTGTGTCTGTAATATTCTTATGAATGGCTCCACGAGATCTAGTATTGTACTTGAGCTGTTTTATTGTAACTCCAGAGTGAGGCACAAGCATGGTGGGCAGCCTTTTATACTGGGCCCTGCACACCTATGCAGGTGACCCTCTGGTCTCCCGCTGCAGTACCCCCTGGTGGCACACCTAATGTGACTATACAGTTGGTATACATGGTCTACATACATGACAGATAACTCCCCTGTTCTTCTTCGAAATAATGCCATGGGGTCTTTTACATTTGCCTGAGAGAGCAGATGGCGCCTCGATTTAACATCTCATCCGAAAGACAGCACCTCCAACAGTGCAGCACTCCCTTAGCACTGCATTGGGAGTGTCAGCCTAGATTTTATGCTCAAGTCTCTCCATCCATCATAAGCAGTCCCTCGGAATCGAGGAAGATTTGCTTCCACTCTAAAAATGAGTCATTAGGTGACTGAACAGTCCAATACGAGAGCCACAGTCCCTGTCACAGATGGGACAGATAGTTATTGAGGGAAAGGGTGGGTGGGACCGGTTTGCCGCACGCTCTTTTTGCTCCCTACGCTTGATTTCTGCATGCTCTTGGCGATGGGACTCGAGGTGCTCAGCGCTCTTCCTCCACTTAGGGCGGTCTTTGGCCAGGGACTCCCAGGTGTCAGTGGGGATGTTGCATATTATCAGGGAGGCTTTGAAGGTGTCCTTATAATGTTTCCTCTGCCCACCTTTGGCTCATTTGGGAGTCTCGTGTCTGGCATGCGAACAATGTGGCCTGCCCAGCGGAGCTGATCAAGTGTTGTCAATGCTTCAATATAGGGGATGTTGGCCTGGTCAAGGACACTAATGTCCTCCCAGGGAATTTATAGGATCTTGCGGAGACATCGTTGATGATATTTCTCCAGCGACTTGAGGTGTCTACTGTACATGGTCCATGTCTCTGAACCATACAGGAGGGCGGGTATTACTACAACCCTGTAAGACTATGAACTTGGTGGCAGTTTTGAGGGCCTGGTCTTCGAACACTCTTTTCCTCAGGCGGCCGAAGGCTGCACTGACGCATTGGAGGCGGTGTTGAATCTCGTCGTCAATGTCTACTCTTGTTGGTAAGAGGCTCCTGAGGTATGGGAAATGGTCCACGTTGTCCAGGGCTGCGCCGTGGATCTTGATGATTGGGGTCTGTAGAGTGGGACTTGAACCCACTGTTATGTATGCAAACCTCACTAATGTGTAAGACTTGCCACCAGAGGACACACCTGTGGGAGACCTAAGGGTCACCTGGGTACCCTGGGCAAGCAGGTATAAAAGGCAATCCACCATGCTGCTTCCTCACTTTGAAGTTACATTAAAGAGACCAAGGTCACAATGGTTTGAGCTTACAACACAATCTTGTGGAGTTATTCTGAACATAACAACTGGCGACGAGTTACAGATAATGAACTTTCACGCGATAATGGATGCCGTTGGTATTTTTGAGAGATTTGTTAAGGGTGATGATTGGGAACCCTTCGTTGAGCATCTCAACCAGTACTTCTGGCCAACGAGCTGGACACGGCTGTGACGGTGGTCAAGCGCAGGGCGATTCTCCTCACCGTATGTGGGTCTTCGATATATGGCCTCGTCAAAAATCTGCTGGCACCGGTCAAGACTTATACAGAGCTGTGCACACTGGTTTGGGAACACCTCAAGCCGAAGAAGAGCATCCTAATGGCTAGGTGTCGCTTTTACACGCACCATCGCTCCGAGGGCCAGAACGTGGCGAGCTTTGTCGTCAACCTAAGACGCCTTGTGGGACAGTGCGAATTTGCCGGATCTTTGGGGGAAATGTTACGGGACTTTTTCGTGCTGGCAAACTGCTGTCTGCCGGACCCCTAGATCTGAGCAAGGCCATCACGATAGCCCAGACTTTCATATCCACGAGCGACAACACAGAATAGATATCTTCACAGCATTGAAGCTCACCAGCAAGTACTGTGCATAAAATAATGCCTTCAGCAGACAGAACTCTACATGGCAGGGCCTACATGACTGCAGAGGCCAGGCCTAGGGTGACTCAGAGGCCGCTGTGGGGTGTGAATGCGTGTCCAGTAACACCATGTTGGCGCTGCGGGGGCAGTCATAGAGCCCATCAATGTCGATTCAAGCACTATGTATGCAAGGGTTGTGGAACAATGGCGCACCTCCAGCGAATGTGCAAACAACCTCTGATGCACCACATGGCAGAGTCAGCAGAGGACAACTGATCCAGCGTGGATCACACTGAACAAGCAGGAGAGGCAAATCAACCTGAGGATGAAGAGGAAGTTTATGGAGTACACACCTTCACCACCAAAAGCCCTCCTATAATGTTAAAAGTTAAACTTAATGGTATTCCAGTCTCCATGGAATTGGACACGGGGGCAAGTCGATCAATCATGAGCCAGAAGGCTTTTGACAAACTGTGGGGCAACAAGGCACAGAGGCCAAAACTGAGCCTGATTCACACAACGTGCGCACTTACACCAAAGAACTCATACTTGTTATCGGCAGTGCGGCAGTGAAAGTATCGTACGATGGAATGGTGCATGATTTACCACTATGGATTGTATCAGGCGATGGCCCAACGCTTTTCGGCAGAAGCTGGCTAGGAAAGATCCGATGGAACTGGGATGACATCAAAGTATTGTCTTCGGTGGATGACGCCTCGTGCGCCCAGGTGCTAAACAAATTCCCGGCATTATTTGAGCCAGGCATCGGCAACTTCACAGGCGCCAAGGTGCAGATCAGTCTTGTTCCTGGGGCATGGCCCGTTCATCAAAAGGCCCGAGCAATCCCATATAGGATGCGAGAGAAAGTCGAGATCGAGCTGGACAGACTTCAATGAGAGGGAATCATATCGCCAGTCGAGTTCAACGAGTGGGCCAGTCCAATCATGCCAGTGCGAAAGAGCGATGGGATGGTCAGAATCTGCGGGGACTACAAGGTAACGATCAACCGAGTCTCGTTGCAGGACCAGTACCCACTACCTAAAGCGGAGGACCTATTTGCAATGCTAGCAGGGGGAAAGTTGTTCACCAAGCTAGATCTAACCTCTGCTTACATGATACAGGAGCTGGCTGAACCGTCAAAGAAATTGACATGCATCAACACGCACAAAGGACTGTTCGTGTACCACAGATGGCCCTTTGGGATTCGCTCAGCTGCGGCCATCTTCCAGAAGAACATGGAGAGCCTGCTGAAATCGATTCCATGCACCATGGTGTTCCAAGACGACATCTTGATCACTGGTCACAACACCACCCGAACACTTGCACAACCTAAAAGAGGTTCTAAAGCGACTGGACAGAGTGGGACTCAGGCTGAAACGTTCCTGGCACCAGAGGTCAAATTTCTGGGGAGAAAGATTGCGGCAGATGGCATCAGACCCACGGACTCCAAGACAGAGGCCATCAAGAATGCACCCAGACCGCAGAATGTGACGGAGCTGCGTTCGTTCCTGGGACTCCTCAATTATTTTGGTCACTTTCTACCGGGGTTGAACACTGCTGGAACTCTTGCATTTATTGCTACGCAAGGGTGACGACTGGGTTTGGGTTAAATCTCAAGAGACAGCCTTTAACAAGGCCAGAAACCTGCTATGCTCGAACAAGTTACTTGTATTGTATGACCCATGTAAACGTTTAGTACTAGCTTTAGTACTGCTGTGTCATTGTATGGGGTCAGTTTTGTGTTACAGCAAGCAAACGTGTCAGGCAAACTGCAAACCAGAAGTTTATCCAAGGCTGAAAGAGCCTACAGTATGGTTGAGAAAGAAGCATAAGCATGCATATACGGGGTTAAGAAAATGCACCAATACCTATGTGGTCTCCAGTTCGCACTCGAAACCAACCACAAACCGCTTACTTCACTGCTCTCAGAAAGCAAAGGTATCAACATCAATGCTTTGTCCTGCATCCAACGATGGGGACTAACATTGTCTGCATATGACGATGTAATCTGCCACAGACCAGGCACTGAGAACTGCGCTAACGCCCTCAGTCGGCTACCATTGCCCACTCACCGGAGTGGAAATGGTGCAACCCGCAGACTTGCTTCTGGTAATGGATGTTTTTGAGAGCGAGGGGTCACCTGTCACGGCTCGCCAGATCGGGACCTGGACTAGCCAAGACCCTGTGCTATCACTAGTAAAAAGCTGCATCCTTAAAAGGAGCTGGTCAGCAGTTCCCGGGGAAATGCAAGATGAAATTAAGCTGTTCCACCGACGTAAAGATGAATTGTCCATCCAATCGGATTGTCTCCTATGGGGGAATCATGTGGTTTTGTCAAAAAAAGGTAGGGAAACGTTTATACGTGATCTACACAGTACCCACTCAGACATAGTCATGATGAAAGCTGTCGCCAGGTCGCACGTTTGATGGCCCGGCATTGAATCCGAATTGGAGTCATGCGTACACCAATGCAACACTTGCTCACAGTTGAGCAATGCACCCAGGGAGGCTCCACTGAGCCTGTGGTCATGGCCCTCCAAACCGTGGTCCAGGGTCCACGTAGATTTTGCTGGCCCTTTTCTAGGAAAAATGTCTCTAGTAGCAGTGGACGCTTACTCTAAATGGATTGAATGTATAATAATGCCATCATGTACGTCCGCTGCCACCATTGAAAGCCTCAGGGCCATGTTCGCCACCCATGATGTCCTTGTTAATGACATTGGACCGTGTTTCACCAGCTCTGAATTCAACGAGTTCATGACCCGCAATGGCATCAAGCATGTCAGGTCTGCCCCATTTAAGCCCGCATCCAATGATTAAGCGGAACGGGCAGCCCAAACCATCAAGCAGAGCTTGAAACGCATAACAGATGGCTCCTTGCAGACCCGGTTTCTCGGGTCTTGCTCAGCTACCGGACACGCCCCCACTCGCTCACCGGGGTTCCCCCTGCAGAATTGTTAATGAAGAGAGCACTCAAAACCAGGCTCTCCTTAGTCCACCCAGATCTCAATAATGACGTAGAAAGGTATAACTTGTACCACGATCACGCGGCTGTATCGCGTGACATTGAGGTTAATGATCCTGTGTTTGTTTTCAATTACGGTCATGGTCCCAAATGGATTAGCCAAGGAGGGGAATAAAGTGTTTGTTGTTAAACTGTTGAATGGGCAAACGTGCAGAAAGCACTTGGATCAGACCAAACTGCGATTCACTGACAACCAAGAACAGTTTGTAGAAGACTTTCCCATCTATGATCCACCAACACACACCCAACCAGCAATCGACCTCGCTGTCAACCACGAGGATGAACCCACCATACCCGACAGTTCAATCAGACCAGTCGCGCTGCAGTGCAGCAATGCTCCGACCAACTCACCCATGCCAGGACATCAACTCAGGCAATTGACCAGGGAACTCAGAGTGCCAGATCGCCTCAACATGTAAATAACTTGTATATAAGACTTTGGGGGGGGGGGGGGCGCGAGTGATGTTATGTATGCAAACCTCACCAGTGTGTAAGACTTGCCACCAGGGGGCACATCTGTGGGAGACCTAAGGGTCACCTGTGCACCCTGGGGCAAGCAGGTACAAAGGCAATCCACCATGCTGCTTCCTCACTTTGGAGTTACATTAAAGAGACCAAGGTCACAATGGTTTGAGCTTAGAACACAGTCTTGTGGAGTTATTCTGAACATAACACCCATAACCTTCTGAATCAGAGGCGAGGGTGCTACCCACTGAGCCACGGATGATTGCACAGGGCCAAAAAAATTACTCAATTGGAAACAGCATTTGATTATTTCAAAGTGGATATCCTGAAACAAAATCCACTGTACTAGGAGTTCCACTTCCTTTTTTCTGTGCTGTTCAGAGAGTGATGATACCACATCAGCTGTGATCAGGAGGGAGCAGCACAGTTTCACTTCCATCCCTACTCGTTCACAGGGAAAGCTTTGAAGAGGGATGTATTAATAGATTGCTGCACACTACGGTATGAATTGGATCCGCTTACAAAACACAGCTCTTAGCTGAGGAAGCTGCGTGTACAATGTGGCAGTGTTTTCAGGAGAAACCTTGTACGCCTTTGGTGTAAAATCAATACACTGCGAAAAGCAACAGTGGCTTTATCTGCAGACGGCAACAAGCAGAGAGCAGTGCGGGTATTTTCCTGCTCCGATCTAAAACAATGGAAGCTCGAGTGTTAAGTGAGCCTGTTTTGCTCGAACTTCCTGCCCTTTGTAATTGTGTCTTAGAACCAGACCATCTGTTATGTCTGGTTAAAACAATAATAAGCTATTTTCACACGTGGACTGCTTAAGGGTGACCTGATCACGGGTGGCATGAAACAGCTTCACGAGATGGAGGTATTTAACACATCACATGACTGGCCAGGATGTATTCGAATCATGAGACAAAAAATGAATCGCAGGAGTGTGGAAAATGCTTCGAGATGTTACAGCCCTGGAAATGGGAATTATATCTCCACATGCAAGCATTAAGAATAGAATGAATCCTTGCCAGCCGTCATAAATATCTACACCAACAAATCTAATTATATAACTCACAAATGATGAATTCCACAGTGAATAAGGAAATATTCAACGTGTGTCCTGGCTCTTTCAAGTTTTAACACACCCCTGCAGAGGGCAGGAATACAGTATCTTGCAATATCACATTCACATGCAAACTGGCATTACTGTCGATAGTGGAAGAAGGAAAGAAATGAAGCAAGACTTGCATTTATATAGTGCCTTTCACAGCCTCAGGATTTCCCAAAGTGCTTTGCAACCAATGAAGTACTTTCTGGAGTGTCGTCACTCTTGTAATGTAGGTAAAGCGGCAGCCAATTTGCATACAGCAAGCTCCCACAAACAGCGATGTGATAATGACCAGATAATCTGTTTTAGTGTTGCGGGTTGAAGGTTTAAATTTGGCCCGGACATCGAGGAGAACGTCCCTCCCTCATCTTCAAAATAGTGCCCTGGGAGCTTGTCCATCCATCCGAGAGCGCAGACGGGACCTCGGTTTAACGTCTCATCCGAAAGACCGAAGAACAAAAAAAAGTATCTCTTTTAAAAAAAAAGACCCTGAACCTGTTTTATGGCAGCATAATTCAAGAGCTTCCCTCTGGATTGTCAGACACAGGACAATCTGCTTCTCATCTGTCTAAAAAAAAACAGAAACTGGGATCCAAACATATTAAATGAATCTGCATTTTTATAGCTAAACAGTCAATAGAAGCAGCTTTGTGACTCCAATCTTGTTAATACCATGATGCGCCCATGATAACTCATTTTTATTTTGGTATTTCCACACAAAAAAAAACACAACGCAGCATGCAGACAATTCAAATTTAACACCTATGTCTGGTTAAAACAATAATAAACTATTTTCACACATGGACTGCTTAAGTGTGACCTGATCACAGGTGGCATGAAACAGCTTCATGAGATGGAGATATTTAACACATCACATGACTGGCCAGGATGTATTCGAATCAGGAGACATAAAATGCTTCCCACAGAGGAAATAAAAAATGAATCGCAGGAGTGTGGAAAATGCTTCGAGATATTACAGCCCTGGAAATGGGAATTATATCTCCACATGCAAGTGCTAAGAATAGAATGAGCCCCTGCCAGGCAGCCGTCATAAATATCTGCACCATCATTTATCATCAGCACACTTCTATATGATGGAACAAGATGTTAGGGCTCTTTGAGAACATTGTTATCACACAGATTAATGTATCAGAGAGCAAAAAACATATTGCCGACACGGCATTGATTATAAAAGTTTGATGAAATAAGATCGGAACTACTTTTAAGTTATTTGTGATTGCACAAGAGGACAAAGATTGCACCAAGAGTTATCGTACCATGGCAGGTAGATTAACGATTAACGAACACTTGTTCGACATGATGGCTGGACAGCTTTTGATTGCCTGAGGGGGTCGGAGAGAGATTTAGCAGAGGTTTATTTTCCTTATTGGCCCTGGGTTTTAGCCTGGATTTTTGCCTCTCCCAGGAGATTACGTGGCTGTGTGGTGAGCGGGGCAGGAAGTATCTAGTCACGATGCTCCAGCCATCATGGAGTGTGGGGCAGGCTTGATGGGCCAGCTGGACCATCATTTATCACCAGCACACTTGTATATGGTGGAACAAGATTAATATTAATTTGGAAGCAAATAGCAGTGCTCTACCACAACCCGACTTTATGATACTGCCAAAGGAACTTCCTTGTTAGGTGAGCATCGAAGGGAACTATCCCTGCTTGATGTCATGTCAACCCACGTCTTATCCAGACTCTGAAGTGGAAGAACTAAGTGGGTCTTTTCATTTGTGATGCATGCACAGCAAAACCAAAGATTATTGCCAGGTGGGCAGAGGAAACGTTTCAAGGACACCCTCAAAGCCTCCTTGATAAAGTGCAACATCTCCACCGACACCTGGGAGTCCCTGGCCAAAGACCGTCCTGCCCGTCACTTTTGTCTGTTCATGTAGAACTCCAAGAGATTTCGAACAGAAGTTTTGAGAGTGGGATTTGAAACCTCAGGTCATCAGCTTCACGATCAGTTTCAAATATCTGCTTTGTAGTGCAATATACCTTTAGCATTATTGCCTCTAAATTATAATCCTTGGTCATTTTATCTCTGACATAGAAATGAAGCGTTGAGCTGAAATGTATTGGTGTGTGAGAGGCAGTAGTGAAGAGAGAGAGATGATAATCATCATCATCATCATGATCATAGGCGGTTCCTCAAAATCGAGGAAGACTTGCTTCCACTCCAAAAGTGAGTTCTCAGGTGACTGAACAGCCCAATATGGGAATTACAGTCTCTGTCGAAGGTGGGACAGACAGTCGTTGGAAGAAAGGGTGGGTGGAGAGTCTGGTTTGCTGCACGCTCCTTCCGCTGCCTGCGCTTGATTTCTGCACGCTCTCGGCGACGAGACTCGAGGTGCTCAGCGCCCTCCCGGATGCTCTTCCTCCACTTAGGACAGTCTTTGGCCAGGGATTCCCAGGTGTCGTTGGGGATGTTGCACTTTATCAAGGAGGCTTTGAGGGTGTCCTTGAAACGTTTCCTCAGCCCACCTGGCAATAATCTTTGGTTTTGCTGTGCATGCATCACAAAAGGAAAGACTCACTTAGTTCTTCCACTTCAGAGTCTGGACGTGGGAGTGGGTTGACGTGACATCAGGCAGGGGTGGTTCCCTTTACGACGCCCACCTAACAAGGAAGTCCGTTTGGCAGTGTCATAAAGTTGGTTGTGGTAGAGCACTGCTATTTGCTTCCAAATAAATATTAATTACACCTACACATTCCGAAGGATGCTCCACACTGAGATTGAGAACTCACTGCATGAAGAAATTTCCCCTCAAAACCTTCTGCCAATTACTTTAAATTTATGCCCCCTAGTTGTTGACCCCTCTGCTAAGGGAAATAGGCCCTTTCTATCCACTATATCCAGGCCCTTCATAATTTTATACACCTCAATGAGGTCTCCCCTCATCCTCCTCTGTTCCAAGGAAAACAAACCCAGCCTATCCAATCTGTCCTCATAGCTAAGATTCTCCACTCCCAGTAACAACCTTGTAAATCTCCTCTGTACCCTCTCCAGTGCAATCACATCCTTCCTGAAATGCGGTGACCAGAACTGCACGCAGTACTCCAGCTGTGGCATAACCAATGTCATCCTCTCCATCCTGGGTTGTTCTGGTTAGCTCTGAGGGAGCTGCTTGGAAGGAAGCCCAAGCACCTTGGAGTGCCGAGCAAGCCGATGGAATTATACTGAGCAGAAGTGAGATTGCTTTAAAACTTTATGTAGCGGTTTCACCCCAGTTAATGAGGACGTGCACAAACCATTGCAAACGCTCAGTCAATGAGATGAAGGAAAGTCCCTTCACTCCGTTGAATGTAAAGCCCTGGTCTATGGCCTTTCATGATAAATCCTTGTGACTATGTGAGCCCACAGTACAAACCATCAATAACTACAGGTACAACGTCTCAAATCCGGCAACTTCGGGACCGGGATCGTGTCGATTTTTCCAGATTTCGGACAAGAAAATCAAGAGCGTACATATGCTACCAAGACAGACAAAATACCAATGGTGGCGTGGGTCGGGTCGGGTCGGGTCGAGGGTCATTCGGCAAGGCTCAGACCAATCGCACGCCATTTAAAACATAGCGGCGAAGCTGATAACTAGTCCGGCCTGCCGGCTTTTGGACAATAATTCCGGATTTTATTTTACTGAATATCAAATGGGATTTTCTCAAAAATCCAGTTTTTGACAATTCCGATTTTCGGACAGTCGGATTTGAGACGTTGCACCTGAAGTACCAATCGGTAGTCTTGCTCAATGAGGCCATAAGTTAGTTACAAACGAGGAAAGCCATTCAACATATCCTATCTCACCATCCACAAGAATGAGCGTGTGTTTATTTTGTGTATTTCACAACCTCAGGATATCTCAAAGTGTTTTTGAACCAATGGAGTACTTTCGAAGTATAATCACTCTCGTAATGTCGAGAGAATCTGTTGCTCAACCATCAGAGCATTCATTTTCTTTTAAGGATTCCAGAGTTGTTAAATCTCCATTATGTGTTGATCACAGTGAAGAACCTCTTGACATCAGCCATAAATTTGTTGTTGACTGGTTGGAACCCTCGTTGCACACTTGTTGTGATGGCTTGACGTTTTCTGTGCTATTCACTATCCTACACTTCTATAAGGAAATCGAGGAATCATCTCCTTTCAAGGCTGTGAAATCAAAGTTGCTCCAGTCTTTCCTGATAACTCAGCCTGATGATGCCAAGGATTAGTTAGTCTTAGATTTACAAGAATGTTGCCTGGACTGGAGAATTTTGGCTATGAGGAGATGCTGGGTCTGTTTTCTTTGGAACAGAGGAGGCTGAGGGGAGACCTGATTGAGGTGTATACAATTATGAGAGGCCTGACTAGAGTGGATAGGAAGGACAGAGGGGTTAACAACCAGGGGGCATAGATTTAAAGTAATTGGGGGGAGGTTTAGAGGAGTTATGAGGGGAAATTTCTTCATCCAGAAGGTAGTGGGGGTCCGGAACTCATTGCCTGAAAGGGTGGTAGAGGCAGAAACCCTCACAATTAAAAGATACTTGGATGTGCACGGGAAGTGCCGTAACCTACAAGGCTATGGACCAAAAGCTGGAAAGTGGGATTAGGCTGGATAGCTCTTATTCGACTGACACGGACACGATGGCCGAAATGGCCTCCTTCTGTGCGGTAAATTTCTATGATTCTGTGATTAACAACATGGCTTTCCTCAACACCAGCTCCAGGGCATGAACGCTTCCCTTGTACATAAGAACATAAGAAATAGGAGCGGGAGTAGGCCATATGACCCCTTGAGCCTGCTCTACCATTTAATATGATCATGGCTGATCCGATCATGGACTCGGGTCCACTTCCCTGCCCGCTCCCCATAGCCCCTTAATCCCTTATCGTTAAGAAATTGTCTATCTCTGTCTTAAATTTATTCAATGACCCAGCTTCCACAGCTCTCTGAGGCAGCGAATTCCACAGATTTACAATCCTCTGAGAGAAGAAATTCCTCCTCATCTCAATTTTAAATGGGCAGCCCCTTATTCTAAGATTATGCCCACTTGTTCTAGTCTCCCCTATCAGTGGAAACATCCTCTCTGCATCCACCTTGTCAAGCCCCCTCATAATCTTATACGTTTCGAAAATATCACCTCTCATTCTTTTTAATTCCAATGAGTAGAGGCCCAACCTACTCAACCTTTCCTCATAAGTCAATCCCCGCATCTCCAGAATCAACCTAGTGAATCTTCTTTGAACTGCCTGCAAAGGAAGTATATCCTTTTTTAAACATGGAAACCAAAACTGCACTCAGTTTTCCAGGTGTGGCCTCACCAATACCCTGTATAACTGTCTCAGTGATGGTTGTTGCGGGAAAGGGAAGAATCCACTGTGCTTCGTAAACAGAATCTTCTGAGAAAGAGATAAAACAGCGCTGTGAATGGAGAAAGATATACCATGCACCTAACAGATGCAGCATCCAATCACAAAGTCTGGCTTGAAAAAGTATGGAAAAAAACATCCATGCTATAGCACTAACACTCCTCTTGATGATCACAAACCTTCAAAACAAATTATATATTTAAGTGTTAAAATGGTCATAGGGGATTTTCTCTATCCTAATGGACTCTAAAGCATATTTCACGATCATATGAGACAAGGTATAATAATCGATCTCTTGTTTTTTTTGCACTGAAACTGGAAAGTCCCACAACATCACAAAGCTTTAAAATGAAGAACTAATATTCTCCACTGGTTCTGTAACCACAGTGTCTGACTCAAGCTATCACCTTGTAGAACCAACAGAACATTGTTTTTTAATGGAAGTTATTTCTGGGATACATTGATTTTGATTGCAATCTGACACAGAAATACTGTGTTTACGATCCAGCTTCCTCCCAACACTCTCAACTTGTGTTCACAGCAAAAATGTTTCCACTAACAGAACCATGTCTCCTATGAATTGAAACACACAATCTTTATGTGCAACGTGAATGAGGCACCATTCTGCAGGACGACCAATTAAACTTTCATTGTGACATGATGCACCAGAGGCCATAGGAGTTGCCCAACACATTATTCTGTATGCTCTCAGAAAGTAATAATCAGGTTAAAAGTAACAGTTAAATTTATTTAGAAGTTAGCTAATTACATCGAGGCAGAAGTAAGTAATAGTACAATACTTGACTTCCACCATACTAAACTGTTCCCAACAACAATAAGGAATCCAAAATCACCGTGACAATAGGTGTCCATACAAAGCACTAAAATCCTTAGGGAAATCCTACAGCTCTTTTATGACTTTCTGGGACTTCCAAAACTTGATTTTACAATCCATGATTACCAGGGCTCCAAGGGTTAGATTATGAAAAGAGATTACATAAGCTAGGTTGAATTCCCTGGAATACTGAAGGTTAAGGGGTGATTTGACTGAGATTTTTTTTAGGATTTTGAAAGTACTTGATAAGGTAGATAGAGAGAAACTTTTTCTAATGGTGGCGGAGTCTAAGACAAGGGAATAACCCAAGAATCAGAGCCAGGCCATTCAGTAGAGAAGTTAGAAAACATTTCTTTCCGCAAAGTGTAGTGGAAATGTGAAACTCTCTCCCACTAAAACTTATAGATGCTTGCTTAATTAATAATTTTTAGTTGGAGACCGATAAATTTGTGCCAGTCAAGGTGTTAAGGGATATAGAGCCAAGGCGGGTGCATGGAGTTAGGATACAGATCAGCCAGGATCTCATTGAATGGCAGAAATTCACGAGGACTGAATGACCTACTCCTGTCCCTATGTTCCTATAATGAAAGATACAAAGTTGTGGCAGATCATATTAATGAGCAACCTGACCCAAACTGCTGGGGTCTCACGCCTGCCTAACTGTTAAATAGTACATTGCGAAATTTAGAGGAGCATGAAATGCCTTCCTCGGTTTAATCGTCAGAAATAATTAGTCATGACACCTCTCCCAGTGTGCTAAATGGTATACATTAACATTTCAAAAACATTCTGACTGAAGTAACTTGTAAATACAGGAAGCTTTATCACTGCAGGGAAATTTCCCATTCGGAAAGCTCCCTGGAAATGTAAATATTCCTGGATAATTTTTGTGTATTGTTTTCTCCCCTGCCCCCAAAGCATTAAAAAAAACAAAATTCTGGTCAGAGTTCTGCCTAGGGTAGGGATGTGAAATGTGGACCTTCCAGAATTACAAACTGGACTTTTACTATTCTATAGTGGGATGGGGTCAGGTTGGGCGGATGGGAGGCTTTGGGCAGAACAGATCTTCTTCCCCTCTTACACCCCACGCCTCTGCCACCCATCCCCAAATCAGGAGTGTAGTTTCAGCCGTTGTTCTCAGAACATTCTGTCGTTTAGTAAAATCACGCCAGTTAAGACCTGCTGTGAATCACTTTGAGGCTTTCTGAAGGTGCCAAACTGTCACTGGAGTAAGGCCATTGATCCTGGGCAGGATCAATCACCTCAGCTGTACGAAGTTGCTCCAGTGGGAGCTGCAGAATTTTTACATTTGTCTCTGAGGACTCTGCGCTGCCTTGGGTGGCTGGATCCGCTCGGCACGGAGTGGTTGTCACGGATGACGCCTTGCAGGCACTGGCAGCCCTCGCTATTTATGAAAATGACCCTGTCCCGGAAATTGGGAGGGACTGGTCTCTCACTTTGGGCTGGCACCAGGAAAAAAGCAACCATGATCTCTCCGTCCACGGTCTCCTACGCTGTTCCAATGAAGCTCAAGGTAAGCTCAAGGAACAACACCTCATCTTTCGGTTAGGCATTTTGCAGCCTTCTGGACCCAACATTGAGTTCCTCAATTTCAGACCATAACCACTGCCACTATTTATTTCAGACAGCAGTTATTGGTAATGATTCTCCTGTTCCCATTCACACCTCCCCTAGACTCACCTTTTCTTTCTTTGCTTATCCCATTACCATCTCCTTTCGCCCCGCACCATCATCCCTTTTCTCATTCAATCTCTCCTGCCTTCTCCCCATCACAAACCTTCCCTTTTGTTCTCTCCTCCCCTCCCGCCTTTCCCTGCCCCTACACTTGCTTCAAATCTGTTACATCTCCAAATTTTTCCAGTTCTGACAAAGGGTCATCGACCTGAAACATTCACTCAGTTTCTCTCTTGTTACATATGCAATAACTCAATAGGTTTAGTACCGTGAACTCAATCAGGTGCAACCTGACTCTATTTTATTAGCTCTCAAAAAGTGAGGATTAAACATTGAGACTTTCTTCATATACAAGGGCTGCACGTGTGTGTCTGTGGCCCAATGACCTCTGACGGTCGCTCCCCCGGTGGCAGATAAACCCAGGCATACATACGTTACACTCTCTCCACAGATGCTGCCTGACTCGTTGAGTATTTCCAGCATGTTCTGTTTTTATTAACTATGAAAGCTGCTGTATTGTTGTAAAAACCCAACTGGTTGACTGATGTCCTTCGGGGAAGGGAGCCTGCCATCCGTACCCGGTCTGGGCTACACGTGACTCCAGTTGCACACTATGCGGTTGACTTTTAATGTCCTTAGGAAACAGACTATGCCACATGTGAGTTTTTTGTTGTTGAAATGTCAAGCATTAAAAACCAGACAAGAATAATCCTGGAACCAGAAAGCAAATTCAGTCTTGGAGGAGCTAAACTGGGGTGCACAGGACACAATTTCAAAATTTGCAGATGACACAAAACTTGGAAGTAGAGTGAACAATGAGGAGGATAGTGATAGACTTCAAGAGGACAGACAGGCTGGTGGAATGGGCGGGCACATGGCAGATTACATTTAATGCAGAAAAGTGGGAAGTGATATATTTTTGTAGGAAGAATGAGGAGAGGCAATATAAACTGAAGGATACAATACAAAAGTGGGTGCATGAAGAGAGGCGCCTGGGGATATATGTGCACAAATCGTTGAAGGAGGCAGGGCTGGTTGACAAAGCAATTGAAGAAGCATCCGGAATCCTGATCTTTATAAATAGAGGCACAGGGCTCAAGTTTCTGCCCTCTGCAAAAACGGCGCACCTCCAGAAGGTGCGATGACTTTCTAGAAAAAGGGCGCCCATCTTCCTCCCCCCTTCCTCCTCTCCCCCCTCCTCCTCTCCCTCCCTCCCTGCGCCCTCAATCCCCTCCCCCCCTCGCTGTCAGAAACACAGAGACGCTGACAAATAAAGAGCCATCATCAATAATAACTGATAAATAAATCAATAAATAAACCAATAACTCAATCCAAATTAATTTAAAAAAAAACATTTTTTTTAATTAAAAATCACTCAATAAGTAAAAAATTATTTCTACTCACCTACTGCAGCACCAGGGAGGAGAGGGGGTGGGGGTGAGAAGAGAAGAAGATGGGGGGGGGGGGAAGAAGAGAAGAAGTTGGGGGAGGGGGGAGGAGAGAGAAAACGATGAAGAAGAAGCCCCGCATGCAGCCGATGCCGGGCTGCCGATGCCGCCGACTCTTTGGGCGGGGCTGCCCCAGCGAGATGCGGGCGGACGGGCCCCACTGACGACAACGATGACGCCGGCTGCCAGGAGTTCTTCGGGCGGGGCCCGCCCCCAGCGAGAGGCCGGGCAGGGCCGGCCCCGCCGCCGAGGTAAGACGCGCAGCCCACTCGGCCGGGGATAGGGGCGACGTCCCTTCGGCCTGGGATAGGGTCGTCGCTCCGGAGACAGGACGCCGGCAGCTACTGCGCACGCATGCAGCTGCCGGCACTGTTTTCGGCGCAGGGTTGTAGCTCCGCCCCCAGCAGCTCCTGCTGCGCAGCGCCGAGGTGGAATTGGGCCTACAGCTAGCGGAGAACCGCCAGGTAAGTATTCGGCGCAATTTTTGTTCCATAAATTAGGCGGGGCTCTCCGATGTGCGCCGTTCTAGCGGGCGGCCGAAACTTGACCCCAATGATTCGATAAATCTGGGCTTTTTCTTTTGGAACATAAAGCTCGCGTAAGAAGCTGCGGCTAAGAGGTCATCGGCTAATTGAGGCAGCAGAATAGAAGTAAAAGATCCGTTTTAGAACAATCGCAAGTTGAACTGCGAAAATTTGAAGAAATGAGAAGAAGGTCTGAGATCCTTTTGAACAAACGGCAGAAGAAATGCAGCTGGCAGTAAAAGGAGATTTCTGCAACAAATTGCAATCACGACAGTCTCATTCATGTTGTGAAAGATATGTTGTGACCATCTTGTCAAAACCACAGCTCGTTGAGCCACAGTGAAGAATAAAAAATCCAATACAAGAACGAAGGAAAGCGGTGACGTATTTATTTTTAAATTGCATCAGTAGAGATGCCAGACACTGCTTGAGTCTGGCTGTAATTACAGGGCTGAAATCGAGTTGTACAGTATTAGCAACAAATGTGCTAATGGCTCAGATTTTGCTGTGTTGGGGCATCTGACGGGGTCTGATGCTAGCTAGATGTGCCCTTGCATCATCATCATCATCATCATCATCATAGGCAGTCCCTCGGAATCGAGGAAGACTTGCTTCCACTCCCAAAGTGAGTTCTCTGGTGGCTGAACAATCCAATACAGACCCTGTCATAGGTGGGACAGACATTCGTCGAGGGAAGGGGTGGGTGGGGCTGGTTTGCCGCGCGCTCCTTCCGCTGTCTGCGCTTGACCTCTTCACACTCTTTGCATTGAGACTCGAAGAACTCAACGCCCTCCCGGATGCACTTTCTCCACCTCGGGCGGTCTTCGGCCAGGTGTCAGTGGTGATGTTGCACTTTACCAGGGAGGCTTTGAGGGTGTCCTTGTAACGCTTCCACTGCCCACCTTTGGCTCATTTACCATGACGGAGCTCCGCATAAAGCATTTGCTTCGGGAGTCTCGTATCTGGCATGCGAACTATGTGGCCTGCCCAGCGAAGCTGATTAAGTGTGGTCCATGCTTCAATACTGGGGATGTTAACCTGGATGAGGACACTGATGTTGGTGCACCTGTCCTCCCAGGGGATCCGCAGGATCTTGCGGAGACATTGTTGGTGATATCTCTCCAGCGACTTGAGGTGCCTTCTTTATATCGTCCATGCCTCAGATCCATACAGGAGGGCGGGTATTACTACAGCCCTGTAGACCATGAGCTTGGTGGTAGATTTGAGGGCCAGGTCTTCAAACACTCTTTTCCTCAGCCGTGGCAAGTTACTGAAAGTGCGAGCTGATAATGGCACACCGAGGGAACCCGAGCAATCAATTGTGTACCCCCCTAACCAATCGGAGTGAAGGACTCAGAAATAAACTGAGCGAACCAGGTAGAAGATGGGTGAATTGGAGTGGGTGAATTCTATGTCACATCAGGTACAGAGAGAGAAATTAAGGGAGGGAAAGAAAGTTTGGATTAAGAGCGAGAAAGGAAAATGTACAGATCCCCAAAATCCACAGATCCCTGAAGGTAGCAGGCCAGGTAGATAAGGTGGTTAAGAAGGCATACGGAATACTTGACGTTATTAGCCAAGACATAGAATATAAGAGTAGAGAGGTTATGCTTGAACTGTATAAAACACTAGTTTGGCCACAGCTAGAATATTGTGTGCAGTTCTGGTCACCATTCTGGCACGCAGCATTCGAAATAAAGTAAATGAGTTGATGGCACAAATCATTACAAATGGGTATGATTTGGTGGCCATTACAGAAACATGGTTGCAGGGTGGCCAAGACTGGGAATTAAACATACAGCGGTATCTGACAATTCGGAAGGATAGACAAGAAGGGAAAGGAGGTGGGGTAGCTCTGTCAATAAAGGATGATATCAGGGCAGTTGTGAGAGACGATATTGGCTCTAATGAACAAAATGTTGAATCATTGTGGGTGGAGATTAGAGATAGTAAGGGGAAAAAGTCACTGGTGGGCGTAGTTTATAGGCCCCCAAATAATAACTTCACAATAATCAAGGGAATAATAGAGGCATGTGAAAAAGGAACGGCAGTAATCATGGGGGATTTTAACCTACATATCGATTGGTCAAATCAAATCGTACGGAGGAGGAATTCATAGAATGCATACGGGATTGTTTCTTAGAACAGTATGTTACAGAACCTACAGGGGAGCAAGCTATCTTAGATCTGGTCCTGTGTAATGAGACAGGAATAATAAATGATCTCCTAGTAAAGGATCCTCACGGAATGAGTGATCACAGTATGGTTGAATTTGTAATACAGATTGAGGGTGAGGAAGTAGTGTCTCAAATGAGCGTACTATGCTTAAACAAAGGGGACTACAGTGGGATGAGGGCAGAGTTAGCTAAAGTAGACTGGGAACACAGACTAAACGGTGGCACAATTGAGGAACAGTGGAGGACTTTTAAGGAGCTCTTTCATAGTGCTCAACAAAAATATATTCCAGTGAAAAAGAAGGGCGGTAAGAGAAGGGATAACCAGCCGTGGATAACCAAGGAAATAAAGAAGAGTATCAAATTAAAAACCAATGCGTGTAAGGTGGCCAAGGTTAGTCGGAAACTAGAAGATTGGGAAAATTTTAAACGACAGCAAAGAATGACTAAGAAAGCAATAAAGAAAGGAAAGATAGATTACGAAAATAAACTTGCGCAAAACATAAAAACAGATAGTAAAAGCTTTTACAGATATATCAAACGGAAAAGAGTGACTAAAGTAAATGTTGGTCCCTTAGAAGATGAGAAGGGGGATTTAATAATGGGAAATGTGGAAATGGCTGAGACCTTAAACAATTATTTTGCTTCGGTCTTCACAGTGGAAGACACAAAAACCATGCCAAAAATTGCTGGCCACGGGAATGTGGGAAGGGAGGACCTTGAGACAATCACTATCACTAGGGGGGGTAGTGCTGGACAGGCTAATGGGACCCAAGGTAGACAATTCCCCTGGTCCTGATGAAATGCATCCCAGGGTATTAAAAGAGATGGCGGAAGTTATAGCAGATGCATTGGTTATAATCTACCAAAATTCTCTGGACTCTGGGGAGGTACCAGCGGATTGGAAAGCAGCTAATGTAACGCTTCTGTTTAAAAAAGGGGGCAGACAAAAGGCAGGTAACTATAGGCCGGTTAGTTTAACATCTGTGGTGGGGAAAATGCTTGAAACTATCATTAAGGAAGAAATAGCGGTACATCTAGATAAGAATAGTGCAATCAAGCAGACACAGCATGGATTCATGAAGGGGAAATCATGTTTAACTAATTTACTGGAATTCTTTGAGGATATAACGAGCATGGTGGATAGAGGTGTACTAATGGATGTGGTGTATTTAGATTTCCAAAAGGCATTCGATAAGATGCCACATAAAAGGTTACTGCAGAAGATAGAGGTACGCGGAGTCAGAGGAAATGTATTAGCATGGATAGAGAATTGGCTGGCGAACAGAAAGCAGAGAGTCGGGATAAATGGGTCCTTTTCGGGTTGGAAATCGGTGGTTAGTGATGTGCCACAGGGATTGGTGCTGGGACCACAACTGTTTACAATATACATAGATGACCTGGAAGAGGGGACAGAGTGTAGTGTAACAAAATTTGCAGATGACACAAAGATTAGTGGGAAAGTGGGTTGTGTAGAGGACATAGAGAGGTTGCGTAGAGGACACAGAGAGGTTGTAAAGAGATTTGGATAGGTTAAGCGAATGGGCTAAGGTTTGGCAGATGGAATACAATGTTGGAAAGTGTGAGGTCATCCACCTTGGGGAAAAAAAACAGTAAAAGGGAATATTATTTGAATGGGGAGAAATTACAACATGCTGAGGTGCAGAGGGACCTGGGGGTCCTTGTGCATGAATCCCAAAAAGTTAGTTTGCAGGTGCAGCAGGTAATCAGGAAGGCGAGTGGAATTTTGGCCTTCATTGCTAGAGGGATGGAGTACAAAAGCAGGGAGGTCCTGCTGCAACTCTATAGGGTATTGGTAAGGCCGCACCTGGAGTACTGCGTGCAGTTTTGGTCACCTTACTTAAGGAAAGATATACTGGCTTTGGAGGGGGTACAGAGACGATTCACTAGGCTGATTCCGGAGATGGGGGGGTTACCTTATGATGATAGATTGAGTAGACTGGGTCTTTACTCATTGGAGTTCAGAAGGATGAGGGGTGGTCTTATAGAAACATTTAAAATAATGAAAGGAATAGACAAGATAGAGGCGGAGAGGTTGTTTCCACGGGTCGGGGAGACTAGAATTAGGGGGCAGAGCCTCAAAATACGGGGGAGCCAATTTAAAACCGAGTTGAGAAGGAATTTCTTCTCCCAGAGGGCTGTGAATCTGTGGAATTCTCTGCCCAAGGAAGCAATTGAGGCTAGCTCATTGAATGTATTCAAGTCACAGATAGATAGATTTTTAACCAATAAGGGAATTAAGGGTTATGGGGAGCGGACGGGTAAGTGGAGTTGAGTCCACGGCCAGATCAGCCATGATCTTATTGAATGGCGGAGCAGGCTCGAGGGGCTAGATGGCCTACTCCCGTTCCTAATTCTTATGTTCTTATGTTCTTATGTACCATATTACAGGAAAGATGTGACTGCACTCGAGAGGGTACAGAGGAGATTTACGAGGATGTTGCCAGGACTGGAGAATTATAGCTATGAGGAAAGATTGGATAGGCAGGGTTTGTTTTCTTTGGAACAGAGGAGAGACTTGATTGAGGGGTATAAAATGATGAGGGGCCAAGATAGAGTGGATAGGAAGGACCTATTTCACTTAGCAGAGAGGTCAATAATGAGGGGCAATAGATTTAAAGTAATTGGTTGAAGGATTAGAAGGGAGTTGAGAAGAGCTTTTTTCACCCTGAGCGTGTTGAGGGTCTGGAACTCACTGCCTGAAAGGTTGGTAGAGGCAAAAACCCTCATCGTTTTTAAAAAGTACTTGGATATGCTTTTGAAGTGCCGTAACCTGCAGAGCTACGGACCAAGAGCTGGAAGGTAGGATTAGGCTGGATAGCTCTTTATCAGCCGACACAGACACGATGGGCCAAATTGCCTCCTTCTGTGTGATGCCAATTTCTATGATTCTAAAATAAAATTTGACATTTTAAAATCGCCAACATCAGTGAAATCCTGAAGGAACGAGACTCCCCACTTTTAACAGTTAATTTTCTGTGCCAGAGAGGTGGATTGGCAGTAATGAACAGTTATCACATCGTCAGAAGGGTAATTGCGCTTGTAATGACAACTTGACTTTGTGTAGCGGGTTTCAATGCATGTCAATGATGAGGCAGACATTGAGATATCATTTTTGCAAAGCAAATGACAGAGCTAAGGCAACTCAGACAGCAACCTTCGGGTATTGGCGTTTAGCTCTGCATCTGCCACCAGGCCTGAAACTTCTGTAGCATTTATGCTTAAATAACGGCGAACACCATTAGCCTCACAGTTAGTTTGACAGCAAAGTCTGGGCCATTGTGTTTAAACAAAACATCACTCTAAACATGGGCCTGGAGATTTTGCTCAATTGCGCTGTGTTTTTTTGGTGCAATTCCCCCAATATTGGCTCAAAAGATTGCGGAATTTTAAGCGCCATTTGCATTCAGCACAAATTGCATTTCTGCGATCTTTTGCGCTGGTATAAAAACATTGCGCTAGAAGCAGCCCCCCACCACCATCAAAACTGGTCACTCCCCCAGGGTGAATTAATCACCATTGGGAGTTTCCGCTAATTGTGCTCGTTTGCGGGCTTTTGAGAAGGCTCCAAAAATTAAACTGGACACAAATAGAAATATTTTGAAAGTTCTAAGGAACTGACCACTGTACCCCAATCTAACTACATTTTTTTTTTACGTCATTTTCAGTCATTTCAAATCGGGTTACTCACAAGTGGTCGATTGTGATAATCCCATTTTCAGCTGTATTAATCAAACTGCACCAAGTTACCACTCTTAAATATATCAAGGAATATTTTGTACAACAAACTTTAAAAAAATTATATTTTAAAACACTGTTCGATTACGCTGGTTCAAGGCTATTTTGCATTCGGTGATAGGCAAATGATTTTGAGCGGAAACCCGGGAGGAGGGGGGGTGGAGGAGGGGTGGGTGGGGGGAACACTTTTCAAAACAGGAGTAATTTTGGGCGCAATTTGTGCCAGAATCACCGACTACACCCAAAGCGGAAACTCTACCCCGTGGTATTTGTTAAACAGACATTTGTGAATTTTTTGCTTATTATGTCATTCCTGGGAAATGAAATCCTCAGGCGTTACCAGGATCATGCTAGTATTAGAGACTGGGTAAGATTTAGTATACGCTGCCCCAACTATACCCTTAGAGAAATATGTCCTGCCATGAATGAATAGGGCATTGCTACAATAGAATATACTTGACTAACGTAGTAGCTGGGTCTAAATCTTTAACTTCGCTACCTTTTTTAAATCTGTTCTTGAGATGTGAGCAACACGGGCAAGACAGCATTACTGCCCTAACGTCATTTAGAGTCAACCCCAGAGTGAGAGACTGGCATCATGTGTCGGCCAGACCATGAAGGGGTGGCTTCACCTTGAAGAACGCTAAGGAACCGGTTGAGTTTTAATGCCAGTTCAAAAATGACCAGATTTATTGAATTCGGTTTCACAATTTGCCATGGTGGGATTTGAACTCATGAACTCTCGTTTGCTTTTGGCATAAACTAGGTTAACGTACCCCTGGCAAGTCTTTGCCGCCATTACTTTTCTTTGGATGGCCAAATGATTTTGGCGGGGCTCAGCACATGATAGCTTTAATGTTGCACTTCCTCCACTTTCCCTGGGCAATGAGGAACGGGCAATAAATTCCAGCCTTGCCAGAGATGCCCATGACACGAAAATAATTTGTAAATAGGACGTACGGTAAATTGTTTGGATGGGAGCAGGACATTGCAAAGGGACATAAACAGATTAAGCGAGTAAAACTGTGGCGTTCAACGTGGGAAGGTGTGACGTCATCCCTTTTGGATCCAGGAATGACAAATCTGAATATTTTCTAAATGGCGAGAGACTTGGATGAAGGAATAGAGAGTTTCAAATCCAAATCTGCAGATGACACTAGGTTAGATGGCCCAGTAAGTCGTGTAGCTGGGAGCAAGAAGTTACAAAGCGGCGTAGACAGACTAAGTGATTGGCCAAAACTATGGCAGATGGGATTCAATGTAGACAAGCGTAGGGAAACTCAACCACTTTCCCCAATGGTCAGAGACCAGGAACTGTGGAGGAACAAAGGGATTTAGGTGTCCAGGTATATAAATCATTAAAAACTGGTGTCCAGGAACAAAAAGTAGTCAACAAGGCCTATATGGAATGATGGCCTTTATTGCAAAGGGGGCTGGAATACAGTGGGGAGAAAGTTAAGCTTCAGTTCTCCAGAACCCTGGTCGGACCCCTTCTGGAATACTGCATTCAGTTTTGGGCACTGCAGCTCACAAAGAATATATTGGCCTTGGAGAGAATACAGCATGGATTCAGCAGAATGAGAAATTATGAAGACAGGTTGTATAAACTTGGTTTGTATTCCCGTGAGTCTGTAAGGTTGAGGGTTGATCAAATTGGAGTGTTTAAAGTGATAAAGGGATTCGATAGGGTAGGTACAAATAAACTATTAACTCTAGTGGGGGAATCCAGAGAAAGGGGACGGGACCTTAAAATTAAAGATAGGCCATTTAGGAGTGAAATCCGAAGCATTTTTTCCACAAAGGGTTGTGGACATCGGGAACTCTTTCCCCCACAAGGCTGTGGATGCTGGGTCAATTGAAATGTTCAAAATGGGGATCGATAGATTCTTGCTGGTAAGGGAGTCAAGGGATATGGAGCAAAAACAGATAAATGGAGTTAAGATACTGATCAGCCATGATCTAATTGAATGGCGGAGCAAGCTCGATGGGTTGAATGGCACCATGTACTATTTCACGAGACTTCAGCCATTTACAAGAACAAAACCCACTGATGCAACTTCTTATCTACTTCAATTAAACCGATGCAACAGTCAAGAAACAATCATGTGTTTTAAATAACACATGGACTAAATTACAATTGTGGATCAGCCGTTCCAAAACTAACTCAGTTAGCATTTATTTGTTCTTAAAATCAGCTGTGCAGAAGTTTAATCATCACTCTCAAGTGGATGTTAAAGATCCCATGGCAGGGGAGATATCCCATTGACAACATTTATTTCTCAACCACCACCTAAAGCAGATTATCTGGTCATTATCTCATTGCTGTTTGTGGGACCTTACTGTGCACAAATTGGCTGCCGAGTTTCCTGCACTTCAGTGACTGCACTTCAAAAATACTTTGCTGATTGTAAACATAGAAACATAGAAAATAGGTGCAGGAATAGGCCATTCGGCCCTTCGAGCCTGCACCACCATTCAATAAGATCATGGCTGATCATTCACCTCAGTAGCCCTTTCCTGCTTTCTCTCCATACCCCTTGATCCCTTTAGGCGTAAGGGCCATATCTAACTCCCTCTTGAATATGTCCAATGAACTGGCATCAACAACTCTCTGCGGTAGGGAATTCCGCAGGTTAACAATTCTCTGAGTGAAAAAGTTTCTCCTCATCTCGCTCCTAAATAGCTTACCCCTTATCCTCAGACTGTGTCCCCTGATTCTGGACTTCCCCAACATCGGGAACATTCTTCCTGCCTCTAACCTGTCCAATCCCATCAGAATTTTATATGTTTCTATGAGATCCCCTCTCATTCTTCTAAATTCCAATGTGTATAAGCCTAGTCGATCCAGTCTTTCTTCATATGTCAGTCCTGCCATCCCGCTTTGGCGTCATGAAAGGTGCTATATTAATGCAAGTGCTTTCCTTTTTTTTTTGCAGCATTGTTTAAATAATTCCAGCAGCTGAAGATGGAGAGCTGCCGCTGATTATATAAGAAAATATGAGATTGACATGTGCAATTACCGACTGCATGAAGTTCCAGCCATCTATTATAAATTGTACAAAGTGAACCCTGGTTACAGCTCTGTGGAGCTCAAATCAGATTACAGTGCAATATAATCAGAAGGGAATCAACAGTGACACTGGTGGGTCATCCAAGAGTCAGACAAGCCTTCAGCACTCAATTATTTATCAATCTGTGTTTATCTTTAAACTAAACATCTGATACAAGCTATCAACCCATTACAGTCTGTGAGAAGTCCTATATATATTTATAAAAGAAAGAGAGAGAGAGATCCTATTTAATATCATGCAGTCTATTTTTCACTTGTGGTCATAAAAATAGGGGTCATATATACATATAAGATAGTCATCAATAAATCCAATAAGGAATTCAGCCCAGTTGGGCTGAATGGCCTGGTTCTGTGCTCTACATTCTATGTAATTCTATTCTTATTTTATATAACACTTTGATTTGAGATTTTTTTCAATGGTTCAATGCAAAACATCTGGGATTTCAGGAAGTAGAGTTGGGAGCCCTGTTGTTTCTCTGCATTCGCGGTTTTAAGAGCTGGGAGCAGCAAACCTGAGGTGCTACAGTGCCACTACTGGTGGGAGGGTGTAATTGCAGCTTGGAAAGTTTTCCAAGGCAGTTTCTATTTTCATTTATAACGGGATTTTATAATGGTAAAAAATGGATAGGATGCGCACACAAACCCAAGAATTTATATCATCATCATAGGCGGTCCCTCGAAATGAGGATGACTTGCTTTCGCCAAAAAGAGGATGAGTTCACAGGTGTTTCAATGAAGTACCCGAACTGCATCCTCAACTACATCCTCAAGGGTGGAAGATGCCTGTGCGTGAATTTTTTTAACGTGTGGTGACCGTTGCACACCAGCCACCATACGGGCTTGACAGAGTTAGGTCTTGGTCCAGTGGCAAGGATCACCCAAGACGACTGGAGACCTGCTCTGCTGCACGGACCTAGTGTGCACTCATGTAACTCGTGCCTCCCCTGGGCCCTGATCACGTCCCTCAACCTTCTCTCGCCACTCCTTCGCCACAACCTCGCCGTTCCTGCTGTACCTGCCCACGCTCCAATCACAGACCTGGAGCTTGGTGATGTCCCTCTTCGCTGCCATCGCCCTCCTGCACCAGCTCGCACTGTACCTTGCAGTGGTATGCCACCACGCTGCCCACGGCCGGCGCTCGCCACTCCTTTTATGGCCCCGACCTGCCGCTGATGGTCTCTCGCAGGTCGGGGCCGTGATATATAAAAGAATTCATATATCACATACATGTTAGCTCAATCTGTCGCTGCAGAAGAATGGCCCTGGGTGGACGCATGGGCACAATGCATTCCTGTCAGACTCTTCCGTCTGCTTTCAGTCAGCTTGTCAGAGACCCCCTTAACTTCCTCCCAGAATGCGGCTGTTACAGAAGAAACATCTCTGGCAAGAGACGGAGCAGCTGCGAAGACAACCTTTGAGGAACTTTCTCGCCCAACTGCTCCTACTCACTCAAACAAAAACAAAATACTGCCGATGCTGGAAACCTGAAACATCAACCAGAAAATGACTCAGCAGGCCAGGCAGCAGTGTGGAGAGAGAAACAGAGTTAATGTTTTCAGCTTGAGGACCTTTCATTGGAATATAAGCCACAGACCCGAAACGTTAACTCTGTTTCTCTCTCTACTGCATTTTCTGTTTTTAATGCTCCAACTTATTGTCACTTTTGCAGAGATTCCTCACGGTACCACCATGTTGAATGTTGTATTTAAGATTCTACGTGGTTTTAAAGTATATTTTCTGATATTCAAACAGATAAAATATGTATAAAGCTGTTACAATTGCTTCTCCACTAAATCCACGACATAAGCCACACCAGGTGGGCAGCAGGTTGACAGTCTTTTCCCCCTAAAGGTTTGGAGAGCATCTGTCATACTTCATACTGTCAAAAGTATGTGAAAAAAAAAGAAAAGGAAGAAAGACATGCATTTACATAGTGCCTTTCACAACCTCAGGACATCCCAAAGTGCCTCACAGCCAATGAAGCATCTTGAGCCAAATGTTTACAAGTGCCTTCCAATCTGGTGAGCATCCCTCACCAAACAGCCAAACACTAAATGGTCTCACGCACTGCATACTTACAGCAAGTAGATTGTATGGCCTTAAATGACACAGCAGGTAAACGATAACCACACTTCAACAGCAGAATAAGACATGATGTGTTGCGCAGTGGGACACTGCTGTAATGATAAAACAGCAAATCATTCGACGTACCGCAAGCAACGTCACAATGATTTAGATGAGGGGATTGAGTGTAGTATCTCCAAGTTTGCGGATGACACTAAGTTGGGTGGCAGTGTGAGCTGCGAGGAGGATGCTGTGAGGCTGCAGAGCGACTTGGATAGGTTAGGTGAATGGGCAAATGCATGGCAGATGAAGTATAATGTGGATAAATGTGAGGTTATCCACTTTGGTGGTAAAAACAGAGAGACAGACTATTATCTGAATGGTGACAGATTAGGAAAAGGGGAGGTGCAAAGAGACCTGGGTGTCATGGTACATCAGTCATTGAAGGTTGGCATGCAGGTGCAGCAGGCGGTTAAGAAAGCAAATGGCATGTTGGCCTTCATAGCAAGGGGATTTGAGTACAGGGGCAGGGAGGTGTTGCTACAGTTGTACAGGGCATTGGTGAGGCCACACCTGGAGTATTGTGTACAGTTTTGGTCTCCTAACCTGAGGAAGGACATTCTTGCTATTGAGGGAGTGCAGCGAAGGTTCACCAGACTGATTCCCGGGATGGCGGGACTGACCTATCAAGAAAGACTGGATCAACTGGGCTTGTATTCACTGGAGTTCAGAAGAATGAGAGGGGACCTCATAGAAACATATAAAATTCTGACGGGGTTAGACAGGTTAGATGCAGGAAGAATGTTCCCAATGTTGGGGAAGTCCAGAACCAGGGGTCACAGTCTAAGGATAAGGGGTAAGCCATTTAGGACCGAGATGCGGAGGAACTTCTTCACCCAGAGAGTGGTGAACCTGTGGAATTCTCTACCACAGAAAGTTGTTGAGGCCAATTCACTAAATATATTCAAAAAGGAGTTAGATGAGGTCCTTACTGCTAGGGGGATCAAGGGGTATGGCGAGAAAGCAGGAATGGGGTACTGAAGTTGAATGTTCAGCCATGAACTCATTGAATGGCGGTGCAGGCTAGAAGGGCCGAATGGCCTACTCCTGCACCTATTTTCTATGTTTCTATGTTTCTAAGTAGTCCATGAGCCCATCAAAAATATGTTCGACTGGCTTTAACAGAACTCGAAGAGTCCAATGCAGATGAAAGAAGGAGTAGAGCAGTGATATATTGACTTAAATTGCACTGCATCAAAATGCAGGCAACTCTTGATTATCCGCACATAGATCCAACGGGAAACCATTGTAACGGGATTTAAAATTTCGGCCCGGGAAGGCATCGGGCCGGTGCGTGCGGAGTCCTTTCGGCACGGGAAGGCATCGCGTTTTAACTTTATAATGTCAATCGCTCTAACGGGGAATTGGTTTACCTGGCAGAGCCCAATCCCCGAGGGACCCGGATAATCGAGAGTTGCCTGTAGTATGAATGCACCACACAGTTTTATGGTTACATTACTAATTCTGATTTAAGTTGTTTACTTGGTATGTGGTATAGGCTTTCTGCTAAGAGCACAACGAGGACGCTGTGCCTCACCCCGATTCTTTCATTGCCCCCCTCCCTGGGGTATCATAAATATGCTAATGTCCCTCCAGCAGACATTGTTTGGCTGGCCATTTTCTTGGATTATTCTGGACCAATCGTGCACTTTATTGGCAAAAGTGGCCTCTTCCGAAATGTGTCTTTGGTGGATTGGTCACCAGCTGCTCTGGGAACAAACGGGTGAAGCGAAAAAGGCCGCTGGCATAACAAACAACAACTAGTGCCAGGGAACAAGACCACGAACCAGCTGGTCTTATCTCCTTCACCAGCTGCACACGCACACAAAAGGAGAAAAGAAAGTTGTGATTGATGCATTACACAAAAATAAAATCCCCTCACGAGGTTGGGAAATCACCCAGTCTCCAAAATGGAATTTCTCCAGATTTCTAACACAGAAAGCTCCGCTTGGCCCACCATCAAAACTGCTCTTTATTAAAGGAACAGTCTTTTCTGTTTTCTAAGTGTAATTTGATTCCTTCCTGAGGGCTCTGCTTAATTGTTTTTTTTTTAAGAAGTTGTTTCAGTCATTCTACAAATGCTCACCTGCCCCCGTGCATTGGTTCTCCCTCAGCTTGTGTCAGGATGGACAGATTGGAACATGATAGAATTAACACCATCATCTGCAAGTTCCCCTCTAGGTTACACACCATCCTGATTTGGAAATATATATCCGTTCCTTCATCATCGCTGGGTCAAAATCCCGAAACTCCCTCCCTAACAGCACTGTGGGAGCACCTTCACCACATGGACTGCAGCGGTTCAAGAAGGCGGCTCATCACCACCTTCAAGGGAAATTAGGGATGGGCAATAAGAACATAAGAAATAGGAGCAGAAGCAGGCCACCTGGCCCCTTGAGCCTGCTCCGCCATTCAATAAGATCATGGCTAATCTGATCATGGACTCAGTTCCACCTCCATGCTCGCTCTCCATAACCCTTTATTCCCTTATCGCTTATTCACTTATAAATGTGAGCCTTGCCAGTGTATGCCCACATCCCATGATTTAATTTTTTTTAAGTTCCTGTGCTGTGCCCCGCCTGGGAAAGTGGGGCAAGCGGACAAGAATTTGAAGGCATGAGCCCACTGTGAGTGTACTCTAACTGAAAGTGGTGCTCCTTGTGGGATAGCACACGTGCAGCTTGGCATGTTGACAATAACCATGGCAACAGGCTGCAAGCCGATGGTCTAATAACAGGTCTGAACAGGGTGGAGGGCTGTGAGGTCAACTCGGGAGGAAGGACAAGGAACACATTTACACATTGGCGGATTCAGGGGTGAAAAGTTGTGGTGAAGCCAAGGTGCTGGCGTAAAGATTTGAAGGTCAGTCAACTGGAGCCAACGAAGGCATGGTCCTGGGAGGACAGATGCACCAACATTAGCATCCTCATCCAGGCCAACATCCCCAGCATTGAAGCACTGACCACACTTGATCAGCTCCGCTGGGCAGGCCACATTGTTCACATGCCAGACACGAGACAGCCAAAGCCAGCACTCTACTCGGAACTCATCCACGGCAAACGAGCCAAAGGCGGGCAGAGGAAACGTTAAAGGACAGCTTCAAAGCCTCCCTGATAAAGTACGACATCCCCCACTGACACCTGGGAGTCCTTGGCCATAGACGGCCCCAAGTGGAGGAAGTGCATTCAGGAGGGCGCTGAGCTCCTTGAGTATCGTCGTCGAGAGCATGCAGAAATCAAGCGCAGGCAGCGGAAGGAGCGTGCGGCAAACCAGGCTCCTTGCCCAACCTTTCCCTCAACGACTATCTGTCCCACCTGTGACAGAGACTGTGGTTCTCGTATTGGACTGTACAGCCACCTAAGAACTCATGCTAAGAGTGGAAGCAAGTCTTCCTCGATCCCGAGGGACTGCCTATGATGATGATGATGATGATGATGGTCAATAAAAATACAACCATTTGCACATCTCGGACTCGGGTCATCGGCGAGTCATCTTTCTCCACATTTCAGTTTGACCTGGATGAACACTGATCTTATCTGGCCACAGTCGAGAGACGAAAACCAACCGCGCATTAAGCAAACGCCCTGTTCTCCCCCCTTCTTGTCAAACTGAAGGCACAATGCAGTCTGCTAACATGAACAGTCAAGTGAGGACGCAAACACTCAGTGCAGGAAGCTGGAAATGCATGCTTGCACACTGCTCTCAATCACAGGGACCTGCCATTCACTGTCGGGGCCCTGGTTTGTTTTCCTTGATAATGACGCCTGCTCTATCAATCGCAATTAATACCGGGAGCAATTCATCATCTTAAAACCCCATTTGAACCACTTTCCCATCAACTTAACAGGGAGAGGAAAATAACCCAGATCCCTGCTTCCTGTGAAAGAGAGGAAGGTGCTGTGTGAGAAAGAAGACGAAGACATTGCAATGTGCATTCAATGAAGAGGAAATGATGTGACACAGCAGGAGCAGCCTGGTGTGGCAGGAAGTCTCATGATTCACTTTTATCTCTAAGCAGATTCCGAAGTAAAGCTTAGCACAAAAGAAGGATTTTCTGCAGCATAATTTCTAACCATCAATTTACCTACATTATATCCTTATTTTCATAACTATAGGCTATGACGTCTATGTATTATTTGCAGTTCAAAGCAGTTGCTTCGATGACTACAATTTCCTCAGTGGACATCTAAAAATTATATATACTAATATGTCCTTACTATGCAGTATAAATGCACACGAGGCCCATACTTGAGAGAAGGTCACTCTGTGACCAGTAACCTTTATTAACCAGCACTGAAATGAAGAAGGTGGGTGGAGCGTCCTCTTCTATACCTGAAAGTCCAGGTTAGGAGTGTCTCCCACAAGTTCACCACCTAGAGATCAGTGTTCTCACGGTGTACAACTTAGGTCAGTTTATACATGGGTTACAGTGATAGTTGAATACATGACATCACCTCCCCTCCAAAGTCTTATTGGGATCACAGGTTAAGTCTCTCTGGTGGTTTATACTCCCTTGTAGAGCGCCTGAGTTGGGGCTCCGGTTGTTGGGCGCTGGCCTGAGTGTCTGCTGTTTGCGGTGCCTCAGGCCTGTCCGGACTGCCCACAGTGACTGGGCTCTCCTCCACTTGGTTCCGGTGTTCGGTCACCTGTGGCGGAATGAACTCGACATCGTGTTCTTCCTCTGCTTCTTCTATGGGGTTGCTGAACCTCCTTTTTGTATGATCCACGTGTTTGCGGCAGATTTGTCCATTGGTAAGCTTAACTACCAGAATCCTATTCCCCTCTTTGGCAATCACAGTACCTGCGAGCCATTTGGGCCCTGCAGTATAGTTGAGGACAAAGACAGGATCATTGACATCAATACATCGCGCCCTCGCATTCCCGTCACGGTAGTCACATTGTGACCGGTGCCTGCTCTCAACAATTTCTTTCATGGTGGGGTGTATAAGGATAACCTGGTTTTGAGCGTCCTTTTCATTAGCAGCTCTGCGGGTGGAACCCCTGTGAGCAAGTGTGGTTGGGATCTATTGGCTAAAAGGAGGCGTGATAAGCGGCTTTGTAGGAAATCCCTTTGGATTCTGAGATCCCCTGTTTGATTATCTGCACTGCTCATTCCACCTGGCCGTTTGAGGCCGACTTGTATGGTGCTGTTCTGAAATGGTTGATACCATTTCCTGTTATGAAGTCCTGGAATTCAATGCTTGTAAAGCACAGGCCATTGTCGCTGACCAAGACGTCAGGTAGACCATGGGCGGCGAACATTGTCCGTAGACTTTCTACCATGGCAGAGGATGTGCTTGAATTAAGAATGTCACACTCGATCGAATTTGGAGTAGGCGTCTACTACAACCAAAAACATTTTTCCCATGAAAGGACCTCCGTAGATCACATGGATGCGTTAATACCATGGCTTGGCGGGCCAGGACCATGGGGTAAGGGGGGCTTCCCTGGACGCATTGCCCAGCTGGGCACACGTGTTGCACCTGTGAACACAAAGTTCCAGGTCTGCATCTATCCCTGGCCACCAAACGTGTGACCTGGCAATTGTCTTCATCATGACAATGCCCGGGTGCTCATTGTGGAGTTCTCTAATGAACACCTCTCTGCCTATCTGGGGCATGACTACTCGGTTTCCCCATAGTAGGCAATCGGCCTGAATCAAGAGTTCATCCTTGCGCCTGTGAAATGGTTTAAATTACTCAGGGCATGCCCCGTACGTGGTTGCCCAGTCCCCATTCAGGACTGTAGCGGATCTCTATTTGTCCAGACTTTGATCTGATGGGCTGTCACGGGTGAGCCTTCGCTTTCGAAAGCTTCAACTGACATGACCATCTCAGCAGCATGCTCGGTTGCCCCCGCGGTGGTGGCTAGTGGGAGCCTGCTGAATGCATCGGCGCAGTTTTCAGTGTCCGGTCTGTGCCGAATTGTATAGTCATAGGCGGCTAACGTGAGTGCCCACCTCTGTATGCGGGCCAACGCATTTGCATTTATGGCCTTGTTGTCGGCCAAAAGGGACATTAGGAGTTTATGACCTATCTCCAGCTCAAATTTCCTGCCAAACAGGTACTAGTGCATTTTTTTTTACTGCATATACACATGCAAGCGCTTCCTTTTCTACCATCCCGTAGCCCCTTTCGGCGTGAGACAGACGTCTGGAGGCATAAGCTACCGGCTGTAACTGACCCTTGGCATTAACATGCTGCAACACACACCCGACCCCAAAGGACGACACATAGCATGTTTCTTACATGGGTCATATAGCGTCAACAGATTGTTGGAGCATAACAAATTGCGTGTTCTATCGAAAGCCCTTTCCTGGCTGTCCCCCTAGACCCATTCGCGACCTTTGCATAGGAGCACGTGTAGCGGCTAAACAGTATGCTCAATTTGGGAAGAAAGTTACCAAAATAGTTCAGGAGCCCCAGGAACGAACGCAGTTCCGTCATGTTACGGGGTCTGGATGCTCTCTGGATTGCTTCCGTTTTGGACGCAGTAGGTCTGATCCCGTCTGCTGCTACACTCATCCCCAGGAATTCTACCTCTGGAGCGAGGAAGACGCACTACGCCTTTTTCAGTTGCAGACCTACCCGGTCCAGTCTGCGTAACACCTCCTCCAGGTTGTGGAGGTGTTCTTCAGTATCGTTACCCGTGATGAAAAACCACCGTCCTTGGAATCGACTTGAGGAGGCTTTCCATATTTCGTTGAAAGATCGCGGCGGCCGAGTGAATCCCGAACGGACATCTGTTGTACTCAACCAACCCCTTGTGTGTCGTGGTTAGCTTCTTCGACTCACTAGCCAGCTCCTGGGTCATGTAAGCTGAGGTCAGGTCCAATTTTGAAAAAAGGTTGCCACCGGATAGCGTCGCAAAGAGGTCCTCCGCTCTCAGTAGCGGGTTCTAGTCTTGGAGTGACACACGATTGATAGTGGCCTTGTAATCACCACATATCCTGACCGACCCATCCGCCTTGAGCACCAGCACAATCGGGCTCGCCAGTCACTGAATTCGACTGGCGAGATGATGCCTTCCCTCAGCAGGCAGTCCAATTCACCTTCTATCTTTTCCCGCGTCACGTACGGCACCGCTCTGGCCTTGTGGTGTACTGGCCTGGCCTCCGGGTTTATGTGAATCACTACCTTGGTCCCCATGAAAGTGCACAATGCCAGGTTGAAATAGTGAGTCAAATTTGTCCAGGACCTGTGAGCATGATATTCGCTCCACAGAAGAAATTGCACTGACATCGCCCAATTTCCAGTTCATGACAGCCAGCCAACTCCTCCCCAGCAGTACGGGACCATCCCCCGGGACAATCCAGAGTGGCAACCTGTTCTCCGAATCTTGGTGGGTCATGACTACCGTGGCGTTGCCTAGCACCGGAATGATCTCCTTTGTATATGTCCGTAGCTGTGCGTCAATCGGCAATAATTTTGTCCTCCTGGCCTTGGACACCCACAACTTGTCGAACTGTTTGACACTCATCAGGGACTGGCTGGCCCCTGTGTCTAGCTCCATTGATACTGGGATGCCATTAAGGAACACTTTCATCATTATTGGTGGCATCCTGGTGTATGAACTGTATATGTGCTCCACATGAACTTGCTGAACTTCAGCTTCCAGCGATTTCCGCCAGTGTCCATTTGGCCTCTTGGGCTTACATCGTCCCCGTCCTCCTCGTACATCAACCTGGCTGCAGGCTTCCTGCACATACGCGCCCAGTGACCGCTGACGTTGCAGTTTCAGTATATTGCTGATACCTACAAGCTCTGGCTGTGTCTTTGCCTCTACACCTCCAACATGAGCCGTTGTTGGAAACAAAAAGTCCATTACCAGTCGATCGTCTCTGACTGTCTCTGTAACTGTCCTTAAGCGCACCATTGACAGGTGTTGATGGCCGCATTATCCCTTGCGATGGCATGAATCGCCGTTCAGCTAACCATTGTCTCTACTGAATTCCCCCTTTGGGTTCGACTACATGCTCGGGCATGTCTGATTGCCCCTGTCTGCCTGGAGAACTGTGTGCCGCATTAACAATGTTGACTCCCTGTCCATTTAAACCAAGATTTTTGTCAAACATCATTCTGGTCTCTTCCTCCCCTGAGATAAATGTCTGGGCCATCAAAGCTGCCATTTCCAGGGTCAAGTCTTTGGTCTCAATCAGTTTCCTGAAAACCCCAGCATGCCCAATGCCCTCAATAAAAAAATCTTGCAATATTTCCGCTCTGCATGCATCTGGGAACTTACATAGGCTTGCTAATCACCGGAGGTCTGCCACGAAGTCTGGAACGCTTTGCCCTTCTCGCCGCCGGTGCGTGTAAAACCGGTGTCTTGCCATGTGCATGCTGCTCGCCGGTTTAAAGTGTTCCCCGATCAACTTACTGAGCTCTTCAAAAGTCTTGTCCGCCGGTTTCTCTGGCGCTAGAAGTTCCTTCATCAGGGAGTACGTCCTGGATCCACAAACCGTCTGGAGATGAGCCCTGTGTTTGTCGGCCGAATCCTGTCCCAGCCATTCCTTAGTGACGAAACTTTGCTGTAGTCTCTCAATAAAATCGTCCCAATCATCACCAACACAGTACCTCTCGTCTGTGCTGCTAGTGGCCATGCTCGCATGGTTTAAATCCCAGTTTCTCATCGCCAATAATATGTCCTTTCTATACAGTATAAATGCACATGAGGCCCATACTTGAGAGAAGGTCATTCTGTGACCAGTAACCTTTATTAGCCAGCACTGAAGTGAAGAAAGTGGGTGGAGCTTCCCCTTTTATACCTGAAAGTCCAGGTTAGGAGTGTCTCCCACAAGTTCATCACCTAGTGGTCAGTGTTCTCACGGTGTCAACTTAGATCAGTTTATGCATGGGTTACAATGACAGTTGAATACATGACATATACTCTCTGCTGTCCCTTGATAGCTTGCTGCAGATAAGAACATAAGAAATAGGAGCAGGAGTACGCTATATGGCCCCTCGAGCCTGCTCCGCCATTCAATAAAATCATGGCTGATCTGATCTTGGCTTCAACTCCACTTTCCCGCCTTTTCCCTGATAATTCAAAAATCTGTCGATCTCAACCTTGAATATATTCAATGATCCAGCTCTCTGGGGTAGAGAATTCCAAAGATTAACGACCCTCTGAGGGAAGAAATTCCTCCTCATCTATCTTAAATGGACGGCCCCTTATTCTGAAACTATGTCTCCTGGTTCTTGATTCCCCCTCTCAGCATCTACCCTGTCAAGCCCCCTCAGAGCCTTATATGTTTCAATAAGATCACCTCTCATTTTTCTCAACTCCATTGAGTACTGGCCCAACCTGCTCAATCTATCCTCATAAGAGAAACCCCTCATCCCAGGAATCAACCTAGTGAAACTTCTCTGAACTGCCTCCACTGAGCCAAAATCCTCTTCATCCCAGAACTAATCCTAGGATCTAGATATTTTCATCCAGGAATTGGATAACAATGTCGGGATCTACCTTCACCAAACATGAGGAGTGAAGTACTCAGGGATGGGAGGCTGAATGGGGATGAGAACGCATTGCAGGGATATCATCATCATCATAGGCAGTCCCTCGAAATCGAGGAAGACTTGTTTCCACTCCTAAAGTGAGTTCTTTGGTGATGGAACAGTCCAACACAAGAGCCACAGACCCTGTCACAGGTGGGACAGATATTCGTCGGGGGAAGTGGGTGGTGTCACTGATTTAACACACGCTCGGCAGCGCTGCCTCGCCTGATCTCTTCACACTCAGAGTGTTGAGATTCGAAGAGCTCAACGCTCTCCCGGATGCACTTTCTCCATCTAGGGCGGCCTTCGGCCAGGGTCTCCCAGGCGTCAGTGGTGATGCCGCACTTCACATAGCAGTTGTTTAGGGAGTCTCGTGTCTGGCATGCGGACTAAGTGGCCTGCTCAATGAAGCTGATCTAGTGTAGTTAGTGCTTCAATGCTGGGGATGTTAGCTTGGGCAAGGACACTGTCCTCCGAGGAGATTTGCAGGATCTTGCGGAGACATCATTGGTGATATATCTCCAGCGACTTGATGTGTCTTCTGTAAGTCGGCCATGCCTCTGACCTATATAGGAGGGCGGGAATTACTACAGCCCTGTAGACCATGAGCTTGGTGGTAGGTTTGAGGGCTTGTCTTTGAACACTCTTTTCCACAGGCAGCCGAAGGCTGCACTGGCGCACTGGAGGCGATGTTGAATCTCCGCATCAATGTCTGGCTTTGTTGACAAAAGACTCCCGAGGTGTGGAAGTGGTCCATGTTGTCGAGAGCTGCCGTGAATCTTGATGACTCGGGGGAAATGCTGTGCGGCAAGAGTAGGTTGGTGTAGGACCTTTGTCTTATGGATGTTAAGCGTAAGGCCTATGCTTTCATATGCCTCGGTGAATACATTGACTATATTCTGGAGTTCAGTCTCAGAATGTGCGCAGATGCAGGCGTCGTCCGTGTATTGCAGCTCAACGACAGAGGTTTGGGTGGTCTTGGTCCTGGCCTGGAGGCGGTGTAGGTTACACAGCTTCCCACTGGTTCTGTAGTTTAGTTCCACTCTGGCGGGGAGCTTGTTGACAGTGAGGTGGAGCATGGCAGTGAGGAAGATTGAAAAGAGGGTTGGAACGATGACGCAGCCCTGTTTGACCCCGGTTCGAACGTGGAATGGGTTTGTAACGGATCCGCTGGTAAGGATCACAGCCTGCATGTCGTCGTGGATCAGGCGAAGGATGTTGACAAACTTTTGGGGGCACTCAAAATGGAGGAGGACGCTCCATAAGCCCTCACGGTCGACAGAAAGGCCATGTATAAGGGCTGCCGCTGGTCCCTGCATTTTTTCTGCAGTTGTTGTGCTGCAAAGATCATGTCTGTTGTTCCCCGTAGGGGACGAAATATGCACTGTGACTCCAGGAGGAGCTCCTCGGCCACAGGGCAAAGACGGTCGAGGAGGACTTAGTGACAACCTTTGATAGTTGATAGCAGGGAGATTCCCCTATAGTTGCCATAGTCGGATTTGTTCGCCTTTTTAAAAATGGACATAATCACTGCATCTCTGAGATCCCCCGGCATGCTCTCCTCCCTCCAGATGAGAGAGATGAGGTCATGTATCCATGCCAACAGTGCCTCTCCGCCATATTTTAGCGCCTCAGCAAGAATTCCATCCACACCCGTAGCCTTGTTGGTATGCCTTGATGGCCTTGAGATGCTCAATGCCCACAGCGCTTGGTCTGCCCTCCAGGCCTCCATAACCAATGACTGTGCAAAAAAAAAATTGGTTACTCAACCAGAAAACACCAGAACTGGTTTGATGAAAACGATCAGGAGATCCAAGAGCTAATAGATCATAAGCGCAGAGCATTTTTGAGCCTCAAGCAACAACCAAACTCGGGTGCTACAAAGCAACATTACAGCCGGCTCAAGGCTGAGGTCCAACAAAAAACCGGGACCTAAAGAACAGGCGGTGGATGGAGAAAGAGCAGGTGATACAACAACTAGCCGACAGCCATGCCATATGAGGATTCTTCACTGCAGTCAAGGCCACCTACGGTCCAAACTCCCAAGGCCCCACCCCACTCTTGGCAAAGAACAGGGAAACACTCATCAAGGACACCGAGGCTGTCAGGGCCCGCTGGAAGGAGCACTTTGAAGATCTCCTCAATCGAGACTCTGCCTTTGACTCGAGTGTTCTCAACTCCATCCCGCAGCATACAACCCGCCACCACCTCCGTGAAACTCCAACACTGCAAAGCCATAAAAAGAGCTCAAGAACAACAGGGATAAGGCATTAAGGCACCTGCAGCACTAATGGAGAACTCTCTCCATCAATTACCAAGGTACCAGAGCAGTGATTGATGCTTTTATTGCCTATTGAATAACGACCTCTCCTTCAATTGACAGTTATGTTGATCGATGGGTAAGGCTGGAAGGCTGCCCTGCCAATCATTGGTGCAGTCCAACAGTGATTGATGGCTCCACTGACCAATTACAGAAGGCGGCAATCTTAGCAGTGTGCGATGCACTCCCAAAACCCACTCTGTGAAACCGAAAGGCTAAAAAAAAAGGATGCGTGCCCAAAGATTATTACCGACAGATCAACCACAGTTTGTGAGTATGCAGTTAATCTGCCCCGATAAAAACCCAAATGCTTTGAATAAACATATGTGCTCTATTTTGGGCTTGTGGTCTATTCTATAGCTGTAAAACCCAAAGTAAACTTGCAACCAAACTGACTTGTATTACATGGGAGCCATACGCTGTTTATATGCGAGATATACCTGCAGCTAAATTCTTGACAGATAAACACCAACTTTCCCATCAGCTTGTCCTGCCCTGACAAAGCATTTCCTCAGCTATGGTGAGCATTGCAGCTCACCCATCTCCAACCGATCTGTGCAGAGGTCACACACAATCAACTTGCAAGCTCTACAGTCGTTTCTCAATTTTAATCCTGTCTGTTCTGTACATAATTGTAATCAACGGGATAATCACTTCTTTCAGTGCAAGTAAAATCTTGGCAATTTTACCTTCTTATGCTGCAATATAAACTGAAATAAACCAGTAATTAATACCATTCGCCTTTGTCAATCAACCTCGCTTTACATGCCTGTGAATTGGCTTACAGTGAAAAATATTTTCCAAGAAGTAAAGCTCCATGATCCACATTTCATCCAAATTATTCTAAAATAATTCAGCCTGTAAAATCAAAGACTGATCAAGACATCTTGGGAGCTGAATAATCCTCCCTTGTTTGGTGCTTTCTGCACAGTGTGTCATCACCTTTGGTGCAAGAGAATGCCTTCAACCAGATCAGCAGCACACAGACGCTTGTGCAGATCTCTCAAAATTACAGCACAGAAGGAGGCCATTTAGCCCATATTGGTGCTAGCTCTTTAAATAGGAGGGGTTTATGAACGTATAAATATCGTAAATGGACAGGCAGGAAAAGACCAGCTGGTCCATCAAACCTGCCCCACACTCCATGATAGTTTGAGCATCGTGACGGGACACTTCCTGCCTCTCCCCTCCAGCCCCCCTCCTCCACATTTCCCCTCCCCCTTTCCCACCCCTTCTAACCCCATTCCACCTCCCCCTCCATTCCCCTTCCCTCTTCCCCACCCCTCACCCCCATTTCCCCTCCCCCTTCCCCACCCCTGCTCACCCCATTCCACCTCCCCCTTCATTCCCCCTCCCCCTTCATTCCCCCTTCCTCTTCCCCACCCCCTCACCCTCCTCTCTCTCAATCCCCTTCCTCCCTCCCCCTCACCCCCATTCCGCCTCACCCCACCTCACCCCCTTACCCCCATTCCCCCTCACCCCCCATTCCCCCTCCCACACCACACCCCCTCACCCCCATTCCCCCTCCCCCCCCTCCTCATCCCCATTCCCCCTTGTTCACCCCATTCCACCTCCCCTTTCCCCCACCCCCACCCACCCCAATCCCCCCTCAACCCCATTCCCCCTTCCCCCTCCCCATATTTCCCCTCCCCTTTTCCCATTCCCCCTTCCCCACCCCTTCACCTCAATTCCCCCTTCCCCACCCCCATTCTCCCACAGCCCCATTCCCCCTCCTCCCATTCCCCCATTCCCCCCCCCTCACCCCATTCCCCCCCCCTCACCCCCATTCCTCATCCCCATCCCCCTCCTCATTCCCCCTTCCTTACCCCCATTCCCCCTTCCCCTTCCCCCATTTCCCCTCCCCTATCCACCCCCATTCCCCCTCAGCCCCAGTCCCCCTTCCCCACCCCCTCACCCCATTCCCCCTCGCCCCCATTCGTCATCCCCATCACCCTCATCCCCATTCCCCCTTCCTCACCCCATTCCCCCTTCCCCTCCCCCATCCACCCCCATTCCCCCACCCACTCCCATTCCCCCTCCCCATTCCCCCTCCCCCACCCACCCCATTCCTCCTCAGCCCCATTCCTCCTCCCCCATTCACCATCCCCATCCCCCCATTCACCCTCCCTCCTCTCCCTCCCCATTCCCAATTTCCCTTCACCCTCCCCCCATTTCCCCTCCCCTTTTCCCATTCCCCCTTCCCCACCACCTCACCCCATCCCCCTTCCCCACCCCTCCCCCCATTTCCCCACTCCCCCATTCCCCCTCCCCCACTCCCCCCCATTCCCCCTCCCCCAACCCCCATTCCCCCATTCCCCCTCCCCCACCCCATCACACCCATTCTGTCTTCCCCACCCCCCATTCACCCTCCTCCAACCCCTCACCCCCATTCCCCCACCCCACCCTCACTCCCATTCCCCCTCCTCCCCCACCACACCCCCCAGCATTTGGAGCACCATGAAACATCATATTTACGTGCCATTACAACATTTTGAGATTGTCTTTTAAGGTGTCATTCTTGCCTCCTCGTCAGAAGGTTGTGGGTTCAAGTCCCACTCCAGAGACTTGAGCACAAAATCTAAGCTGGCACTTCAGTGCTGCAATGTCGGAGGTGCCATCTTTTTGATACAACACTACACTAAGATTGCTTCTACCCTGCCAGGTGGGTTGAAAAGATCCTGAGGCACTATTTGGAGAAAAGCAGGGCTGTTCTCCCAGTGTTTTGGCTAATGTTTATACCGCAACCAAACTGGCTTAAAAACAACAAAATCTGGTCATTTATCTCATTGTTGTTTGTGGGACTTGGCTGGATGCAAATTGGCTGCCACATTTCCTACATTATAACAGAGACTGCAATTAAAAGTACTTCATTTGATGTAAAATGTTTCGAGACATCCAGAAGTTGCTAAATGTGCTATAGAAATGCAATTTCTTGCTTGCTCACTTTCTTTTTTTCATTCCATCACTGAACAGCAATGAAAAATCAAAATAAGTAGGGCTAAGATTATTTTATTGCTGGCCTGCTGAGGTAAGTGGAAATATGACTATGGTTAGAGCAGTTTAAGTGGTTGCCAGCAGTGACATGGCAGTCCATCTTTTCAAGGAACCTTCTAAGGTTAAACAATGCAGCCTTCATTTAGGAGAACCTCCTGCCTGTAATCCACAAATTCCTAATAAAAATTGTCCCTTTAAATCTTTCTTTAATGAAACCAAAGCTATCAAAGCCATGATTTTTAATGGTAGCACAGTGACACACGAAGCCAAGGAGCAATTCAAGATATTAGAAATGTAATGAAACACAATCAATTGGACTCCACCAGCTCCAAAATGTTTCGCACAGACATAATGGACTGAAAATTCCGGCCCCGCTGGGTGTGTAAAGAGTGCACACGGACCCAGCAAGGCCTCGCAAAAGCCGGTTCTCAGGGCGTGATGCGCTAGTGCCGAAAACCGGCTTTTCCGATCCGTCAAAATATCTTTAGACAGATTCTATGCATCCCTGCAGGAAGGACATCCGCGGGGCAGAGATTGGGCTATTTGCCCAGCTCTTGCCCAGCGAATGTCCTTCAAACTTTTACACCTGGTAAAAGCAGGCGTATAGCTTTCTTTTACCAGTGTAGGAGTTTTAAAACATAGAAAAATGAAATATAATCACTCATTTTTATATTAAAAACTCATTTGACCACAGAGGATTTGAAAAAAAGAGTTGCGTTTTTGTGTTGGGTTTTAAAACAATGTGGATTTTCAAAGGTTTGAAAAGGAAGGCCGTTGCCTGAAGGCATTTGCAGGATGTACACTGGGCCAGACGTCGATACCATTATGCAGGACAAGTGGAAACAATAGGGGAGGCGTTATCTCAGAACTGTCAACAAACATTAACCCTGTAGGGGGATTGAAATGTTCCTTCTTGCTGAGCTGTGTATGAACCTAGATTCAAAAGGGAGGGGGATCAAGGGCAGATTTGACTAGCAGCTATACTGGCCAACTCTTCAAGGAGGGGAAATAAGGCCCACATGTTCGTTGTCAGGATTTGTTATAGGGGAAGCTGAAACAGTCTATACTTCAGCAAAGTGGTTAGCGACACTGGAGGATAGTTAGAAAACCTCTGATTTAAGTCACGGAAGATGACCCACTGATGTGGGATAGCATGGCATGTTCTTTGGTTTTGTATTGTTTGGTGATATCAAGTGAATTAAGTGAATCTGGTCATTACTGCCTCTCTGCCTGTTCACTCGACGGTGAAATAAAGCAGATGAACGATGTTCACCGAGTCTTGCCTCACCGAATATTAACTTGGTCCACTTTGATGAAATATACATTGAAAAGACAGAAATGTCCAGTGCTGATCGTAAGGAGATATTTCTGTTTCTTCCCTATTTACAAATCGTACAAGTACATTCAGGGCACTAGATCTCGAATCCATTTGTTTTTTTTTAATATAATAAAACGATATGAAACTTCATAAAGAAATGACCACACATTAAAAAAAAAATCAGACAACTCACCTCTGTCACATCCATGACCTTAATGGCGGCCAGCTGCCCAGTCTTGACATGACGCCCCTGTAATAAAAGCAGCAAGGTGTGAGCGCACAGGAAGAATACTTGTGTATATTACCGATACATTAATGATAATAATAGGGCTAGAAATGCGCCGACCTTGCGACCGTTTCTTTTGGTAATATTTCGCCCTATTTGGCTAAAAAACGATCAGCGGGAAATTCAGTGACCTCTTGCGATGGCAGTTTTCAAGTACTGCTGGGGAGAGGAGCGCCGCCATGCAAGACTCGAAATATCGCTTTTGCCAAAAATTTGGCTCTGTCCGCACCTGTATTTTGCACAAAAAATACCAACCTGTAAAAAGCTGCGTTGCAGCCCTTGGAGCAGCGATAAGTATGAAGACTTGCAAAAAAGGCAAGTTACATCTTTTATTTTTTAATTCTTTTTCAGTGATTCGATAGTTAAGTGCCTTGTGAATGTTTTGTGATTTTGTTTTTTGTTTTTTGCAATTTTTGGGGTGTTTTCCCCCCTCCCAAGGCCTCTCTCGCAGCAGTATCGGCCTCGGACTAAAGTAGCCGAAAATTCACGGTTTGCGCCACAAATCCTTGTGCAGCACCGATTTTTACTGCTGCGCAAATTGAAGCTTGAATTTTTGGCCTAGCTTGCGGTAGTAAAATAAAAGCGGTATTTTTGGCAAAAAATAGTGTCATCATTTTAAAGAATTTCTTTTGAAGAGCAGTGATTGATGTTATGAAGGCAAATAAATCAGTTATTTTGTAAAATATGGTTCTCCATTACATTTAATATGATTAGAATCCCCAGTAGTTCCATTAAAAAGCATAATATTAAATTGCATATTTCTGTAGGACTGAAAACTTTCGGTTGGAATAATTTAAAACGTTTTATATTACAACAAGAAGGTATTTGAAGTAATAAGAACATAATTAGGAGCAGGAGTAGGCCATACAGCCCCTGAAGCCTGCTCATTCAATAAGATCATGACCAATCTTCGACCTCAATGCCATTTTCCTGCCCGATCCCCATGTCCCTTGATTCCTCTAGAATCCAAAAAGCTTGCGATCTCGGCCTTCAATGTATTCAACGATTCAGCATCCACAACTCTCTGGGGTAGAGAATCCAAAAGTTCACAACCCTCTGAGTGAAGAAATTCCTCCTCATCTCAGTCTTAAATGGCCCACCCTTTATCCTGAGACTGAGTTCTAGACTCTCCAGCTAGGGGAAACAACCTCTCAGCAACTACCCTTCAATCCCCTTACAATCTTATATGTTTCAATGAGATCGCCTCTCATTCTTCTAAGTTGTTCCTGCCCCTCAACACCCATAGGCATTTGGTCATCTTCCATTGTTATGATATTTCTCCAGCAACTTGAGGTGTCTACTGTACATCGTCCATGTCTCTGAGCCATACACGAGGGCGGGTATTACTACAGCCCTGTAGACCATGACCTTGGTGACAGCTTTGAGGGCCTGGTCTTTACACACTCTTTTCCTCAGGCAGCTGAAGGCTGCACTGGCGCACTGGAGGCGGTGTTGGATCTCGTCGTCGATGCCTGCTCTTGTTGATAGGAGGCTCCTGAGATATGGGAAGTGACCCATGGTGTCCACCCTCAAAGTCTCCCTGATAATGACATCCCCACTGCCATCTGGGAGGCCCTGGCCCAAGACCGCCCTAAGTAGAGGAAGTGCATCCGAGAGGGCGCTGAGCACCTCAAGTCTCAACGCCGAGAGCATGCAGAAATCAAACGCAGGCAGTGGAAAGAGCGAGCGGCAGTCCGGTCCCAACCATCCTTTCCCTCAATGACTATCTGTCCCACCTATGACAGAGTCTGTGGCTCTCGTATTGGACTGTTCAGCCACCAAAGAACTCACTTCAGGAATGGAAGCAAGTCGTCCTCGATTCCGCAGGACTGCCTATGATGATGATGATGATGATGATTGTGTATGATTCCCCAGTTCGGCTGTATGTAATGACACCACTATTCCCAGCTAAAATGGAAATTGTGCTTCTGTTAAATTGGCAAAGTGCCTATTGACACCACTGTGTCAGCTAATGAATTGCACTGTGTCAGTCAATTGTGTTACAGGTGGGGCAGGGCTTACGGCAGAACTTACTGCGAACAGACTGTCTCATAGAAAATAAGTCTATTTACTAAGCAAACCGAGTCTATTTAAAGAGTCTCCAGGAATTACAACAAACAGAACTCATGGCCAAAACTACAGCAAAGTCTCCCGACCACAGCAGGATTATTTCTCCAGCAATATGCAGTGTGGAGGAAAGTTACACAATATAAGTTGTGTGTATAACTGTTATGTATGCAATAAAGGTACAAACTGAGTACTGTTTAACTGAACAAGGTACAACCTTGTTCTGCTTTATCACGGCCCAAAATGCCTGACTCACAAAATGGCTGGCCTTTTATACCAAAGCAGCAGCATGTGCTGGCCTCCAATAATGACGCCATCTGGTGGCTACAAACATCATGTACATACATAACATCAGCAGTTTGAGCTCCAGGCATGATTGATGGGGGAATTACTCAATCATCTCCCTTCTTGGAAAATGGGATTAGGCTGGACAGCTCTTTTTCGGTTGGCATAGACACGATAGGCCGAATGGCCTCCTTCTGTGTCATAAAAGATTCTATGCTTTTGATCTCAGCAAGTGTCCGCACAGTTTTCCTTTAGCAAATCTGACTGCCCTCACAACCCTCTCATTCTTCATTTTCACTTTATTGTGAAATGAAGTAACTTATTAATATTTTATCAGGTTGCAACACACCAAGCATTTGCTCGATCTGCCTTTAGAGGGACTGAAGAAGCCCACGTGCAAAAGATGTGAATATCTGGTCCAGCTCACTATGTTACACACCCGGGATACTCTGCCCTCTTAGCAGATATTGGCCTAGAGTGAGTCAACTCCCGTAAAAGGCATTCACACTGCTTATGAAAGAAAAGACTTGCATTTCTATAGCGCCTTTTATGACCACTGGTCGTCTCAAAGCGCTTTACAGTCAATGAAATACTTTTTGAAGTGTAGTCACTGTTGTAATGTGGGAAATGCGGCAGCCAATTTGCACACAGCAAACTCCCACAAATAGCAATGTGATAATGACCAGATAATCTGTTTTTGTTGTGTTGATTGAAGGATAAATATTGGCCAGGACACCGGGGATAATTCCCCTGCTCTTCTTAGAAATAGTGCCATGGGATCTTTTACATCCACCTGAGAGGGCAGATGGAGCCTACATTTAACATCTCATCCAAACAATAGTGCAGCTCTCCCTCAGCACTGCACTGGAGTGTCAGCCTAGATTTTTGTGCTCAAGTTGGACTTGAACTCATAACCTTCTGACTCAGAGGCGAGGGTGCTACCCACTGAGCCATGGCTGACGCTATGGGAGCCACTGACACCATTGAACCTCAATCATCATCATCATAGGCAGTCCCTCAGAATCGAGGAAGACTTGCTTCCACTTTTAAATGAGTCCTTAGGTGGCTGAACAATCTAATACGAGAACCACAGTCCCTGTCACAGTGGGACAGACAGTCGTTGAGGGTAAGGGAGGGCGAGACAGGTTTGCTGCACATTCTTTCCGTTGCCTGCGCTTGATTTCTGCATGCAGTCGGCGATGAGACTCGAGATGTTCAGCGCCCTTCCTGATGCACTTCTTCCACTTAGGGCGATCTTTGGCCAGGGACTCCCAGGTGTCGGTGAGGATGTTGCACTTTATCACGGAAACTTTGAGGGTGTCCTTGTAACATTTCCTCTGTCCACCTTTGACTCATTTGCCGTGGATGGGTTCCAAGTAGAGCGTTTACTTTGGGAGTCTCATGTCTGGCATGTGGACAATGTGGCCTGCCCAGTGGAGCTGATCGAGTGTGATCAGTGCTTCAATGCTGAGGATGTTGGCCTGGACGAGGACACTGATGTTGGTGCATCTGTCCTCCCAGGGGATTTGTAGGATCTTGCGGAGATATCGTTGGTGGTATTTCTCCAGCGACTTTTGACGCTGTGTGCTCACTTTGGCATATTGGACTGCAGTAAGCCGTGCGTTTTGCCCACAGGCCAACTCAGTTACTGTACAGGTTAACTCTTCAGTCTGCATACTTCCAACACAGAGCCTCATCTGTTGGTCATGTATATTGGGAAATCACGTCCATGCACAGCCCGTAGTTTCCCTCCATTCGGCGGCCAGAAATTCATGGGTTACGTGAGCACAATTTCCCCCAAAATGGTTTGGGCAGGAACAGCTCTGCAACAGGAGAATGTAAACGGAAAATGTAAAAAGACGGCAACAGCAGGTTAATGGCTCAGCTAAAATAGCAGAGTAAAGAATTTCAGGACAAACATGTTCCTGATCGTACAATACTTTCCCACAGCACAACTTCAGGCTTAGCATTTCATGCAGCACAATCATTTTCCACCAACACAGTGATCAGAAGACTGATCTCCAGAGGGAATATATTCCAGTGCCCCAAAATGAGAAACAGAAGCTACCTTCATAAAATAGCTTCAGGAATAGAAATAAATATCAGGGTATGTTGTCTGTTTACATTCTCCTGTTGCAGAGCTGCTCCTGCCCAAAGCATTCTGGGGGAAATTGTGCTCACATAACCCATGAATTTCTGGCCGCTGAATGGAGGGAAGCTATGGGCTGTGCATGGACGTGATTTCCCAATATACACGACCAGCAGATGAGGCTCTGTATTGGAAGTATGCAAACTGAAGAGCTACCCTGTACAGTAACTGAGTTGGTCTATGGGCAAAACGCATGGCTTACTGCAGTCCAATATGCCAAAGTGAGCACACAGGGTCAATGAGCACTGAAGGTCGCTGATCAACAAGAATTGAAGAACCGGTGAAACAGCCTCAGTCAGCTCGTCGATAAAGTATTCATAGCAGTGTGCAAGTCATTAATGTCCCCCCCCCACCCTGAGCTGTGCAGGATACATCAGTCACTAGGAATTCCCCCCTCGCAAAGGCTTGAAAAAGTGGCCATATTTGGAGCAATAATGGATCTTCTCATATATAGCTTGGTGGCAGAAGGAAGGAGAATATACACATAGTACATCTTAACAGAGTCGATTGGTAAGAGATTGAAAATCCAGGAACAGAAGGGAACCAAATCAAATTATTATTGTGTTTCACTTGGAGGACCATTTCGTCAGTTAAGTCCCTTCTGTATTTTTCCTCCCACTGAGGCTTTTTGCCCTTGCAGGGAACCTACTTCAATGAAAACTCAATCGACTTCAACATTCTTCTGTTCTCCTTTATTTTCTCTTCATTTCTCTCAATTTGTCAGCCAAGGTGAGGAGTCTCAAGAGATTGTAATCATGCCTGAATATCTAGGTTTATCTCTATTTCACTCAGTCAGAGTGACAAAGTTCTGTCTCTGCTTGAAGTCAATGACAGTGGCAAATGCAAATAGGGAAAACAAATCTTTTTGTTGATAATTCACATGAATCTTCACAGAGCGTACTCCACGAACGCACCTCGAATGTTGGTATAGTGCCAGCAAGATGATGATTTTCCCTCCCCTCCAGCCATTTCTGGCCTTTTGAACATCCTCGGTTTTAATCGCTCCATCGCAGTTGTGTCTTCAGCTGTCTCGGCCCTAAGCTCTGGAATTCCCTCCCTAGACCTTTCTGCCTCTCCACTTCTCATTCCTCCTTTAAGATGCTCCTTAAAACCTACTTCTTCGAAGAAACTTTTGGTCACCTGCCCCAACATCTCCTTACCTGCCCTCCTGAGTATCTCTGATTATAATCGCTCAACCATCGGTGGCCGTGCCTTCTGTTGCCGAGGCCTCAAGCTCTGGAACTCACTGCCTAAACCTCTCCACCTCTCTATCCTCCTTCAAGACGCTCCTTAAAACATACCTCTTTGATCAAATTTTTGAAGACTTGCGCTAATTTCTACTTTTGCGGCTTGGTGTCAAATTTTAATCGCATAATACTCCTGTGAACCGCCTTGGGATATTTCACTATATAAAAGGTGTTATATAAATATAAGTTGTGTGATTTGGAAATAGAATGAATATTGTGTGGGCCTCAAGACATCAACATGCCATCAATGCCGTTCAGAGATTGTCTGGCAGAAGGTGCAGTTCAGACAGCGCAGAATGTCATCTCTACCTCCCCTTAAAATAAAGGAATTCCCACTATGTTGTAGAGCTGACATCTGACAACATGGAACTTAACCAAACCAAGGCAACTCAATGCAGTCAACACTGGCGTGATATCTCTGCTTCCCACTCACTGACGAAAACCACCGTTGCTATTTGGAAGCTTAAACGTATTTATGAGGCAAAACATGTTAGAACTGTTAGAAAATGAGATAAATCTGTTGGGACCCAACTGTTTGGTTTGAAAATATTCAAAAATGTTTTTTGTCACATTTTCACACCTTATCCCAAAACAAGAGTCTCAGTTCACATGAACACATTAAGATATATGGATGACTCACAATGAAGTGATATATCCAGATTTTACCCCAAAGCTCAACCTCTCATAACCCACATAAAAGATCCTATGGCACTATTTTGAAGCAACGGCCATCACACATTAAAAAAATTCCACGCACAGGCATCTTCCACCCTCAAGATGTAGTCGGGATCTGGAATATTAGGTCCTTCATTGAAACACCTGTGAACTTTTTGGCATGGAAGCAAGGCACCCTCACTTCGAGGGACTGCCTATGATGATGATGATTTGAAGACGAGCAGGTGAGTTATCCCCTGGCCAACATTTATCCCTTAATCAACACAAGAAAAACAGATTATCCTGGTCATTATCACATTGCTGTATGTGGGAGCTTGCTGTGTGCAAATTGGCGGCCGCGTTTCCCACATGACAACAGTGACTATCGTCCGAAAAATACTTAATTGACTGTAAAGCACTTTGAAACTTCTGGGTAAGATTTTTCAAATTTTCCTTGGTGGGTTAGGAGGAGCAGGAGTGTTCCCCTGAGCCACACAAAAATCAGGTTTAGCCCTCCCCTGCCCCAGACTCCGCCCGTCACCCATCCCTCCCGCACGGCATCCATCAACAAATGTACGCGAGTTTTGATGGGAGACCAACGGCCGGCCAATTTTCCAAAGGCAGCTGCTTACTGTTATGTATGTAAACATTACCATTGTGTAAGACTTGCCACCAGGGGGCGCACCTGTGGTAGACCCGAGGGTCACCTGCACACCCCGGGCAAGCAGGTAGAAAAGGCAGTCTACCATGCTGCATCCTCACTCTTGAGTCACATTAAAGAGACCAAGGTCACAACAGTTTGAGTTTACAATATACAGTCTTGTGGAGTTATTCTGAACATAACACTTACCATCCGCTTGCCTTCTGTTCCGGCGGGATGTGGACCGGGTGGGGGGCCTGTTAGCGAGGCCCAGCAGTTAAGATTGCTGTGGCCTTATGCTGCCCTGGGCGGGCGGGGCAATAATGGAATCCAGCAGTTCGCCACTAGAAACCCGCTGGCCATTAGAAACATTGGGGGCCGATTTTATCAAACGCCAACACAGAAAGGGGCCGAAATTGAACCCTTCTACAAGACCTGAAAATGGCGGCCATGGGCCGGTGCGGAATGGCTGCCGAGTCTCTGCCGCAGGTGGTACACCCTGTAGTAACAGTCACGATAACAATTATTCGATATCCGAGGTAAATCCGACTGAAACATTATTACATAAGAACATAAGAGATAGGAACAGGAGTAGGCCATACGGCCCCTCGAGCCTGCTCCGCCATTTAATACGATCATGGCTGATCGGATCATGGACTCAGCCCCACTTCCCCGCCCGCTCCCCATAACTCCTTATCCCGTTTTTCTTTAAGAAACTGTCTATTTCTGTCTTAAAGTTATTCAATGTCCCAGCTTCCACAGCTCTGAGGCAGCGAATTCCACAGATTTACAACCCTCTGAGAAGAAATTTCTCCTCATCTCTATGTTAAATGGGCGGCCCCATATTCTAAGATTATGCCCTCTAAGTCTAGTCTCCCCCATCAGTGGAAACATCCTCTCTGCATCCACCTTGTCAAGCCCCCTCATAATCTTATACATTTCGATACGTCTTCTGAATTCCAATGTGGAGAGGCCCAACCTCCTCAACCTTTCCTCACATCTGGGCAAGTAAGCTGCACTAGAACAGAGAAGAAAATAGTTTTCAAATGTGTTGGATGTGACAGCTGCTGAATTATTGTTCCAGCAACAAACAGAATTTGCAAATTGCTTGCTGTGTTAAGATACAGTGTAGCAGCAAGTTTCTAATATTATGGCAGTCTAGGAAGTGTGAGTGTATACATCTGCACACAATTAACTGGTCAGTCCCAGGAAACCATTCGAGGGATTTCCAAAGCTGTCTGTCTGTTTCAAAGCAGAAATTTACTTAATCTTAGAATCTATCCAAATACCATTCACCGCTTTCCCCTCCTTTAGATGTTCACCGTTGCTACCCGTGACTAAACTTCCCAATTCAGCTGGGATGTTGGGTATAAATTCCCAATGGCTACCACTGACTGCGTTCCTGATTGAAGGAGTGGTGCGTCCCAATGGGATTGTCCCTGTTTCCCTGCCCTTCCCCCTCTCCCTCTCCCTATGACATGAGTCTCAAGGAATTGTTGGATTTGTGCCGTCAATACGAATTAAATGCGACGCAGAAAGTTAGGGCTGCTATTTCACGACATGATTTATGGTTCTGACATGTCACTTAACCTTGAAGCTCCAGAAAGGGAACAATTGAAACTGTGGAGTCTCACTCCTCCAGGGAGTATCAAAGAATCATAGAATCTTCACCACACGAAAGGCGGCTATTTTGCCCGTCGAGCCCGTGCCAGCTCTCTGCAAGAGCGCCTCAGCTAGTCTCAGTCCTCCGCCTTTTCCCCTTAGCCCTGCAACTATTTTTCCCTCAGGTACTTATCCAACTCCCTTTTGAAAGCTGTGATTGAGTCTTCTTCCACCATCCGTTCAGGAAGGGCATTCCACTAAATTGTCGGTCGAGATTTTTGAAATTTAACATTTATTTTCTTGCTCGTATCCCTTTTTTTTCTCCTCTCCCAATCCACACTCTTTCCTTCTCTTTGTGTCTCGAATTCACCCTAATTCCTTCTCCGTCGTTTGCTCTGTTTCTTTCGCTAGCCTTAAAATACTGGATGGACTAGACTTATATTCATTGGAATTTAGAAGAATGAGAGGGGATCTCATAGAAGCATATAACATTCTGACGGGACTGGACAGGTTAGATGCAGGAAGAATGTTCCCGATGTTGGGGAAGTCCAGAACCAGGGATCACAGTCTAAGGATAAGGGGTAAGTCATTTAGGACGAGATGAGGAGAAACTTCTTCACCCAGAGAGTGGTGAACCTGTGGAATTCTCTACACCAGAAAATTGTTGAGACCAGTTCGTTAGATATATTCAATCCCTTACGGCTAAAGGGATCAAGGGATATGGAGAGAAGGCAGGAATGGGGTACTGAAGTTGCATGATCAGCCATGATCATATTGAATGGTGGTGCAGGCTCGAAGGGCCGAATGGCCTACTCCTGCACCTATTTTCTATGTTTCTATGTAAATCTCATCAGTTAAGGAGACAGACTGTTGCTCCCATCGCTCACCGAGGTCCCAGATGCCCCGTTACCCTTATCGCCTTGCACTTCCAGTAATTAGCGGCCCAAAATTAATTGGAGCTGAAGAGTGAGGGAAAGCATCCAGCTCACGGCACTGATCCCAAGATTCCCTGCTCCAGGAAATTCTGTGCCAATGCTTCACTCCAAAAAATGCCCTTGATCCACGAGACTGTCTTAAAGCTGGTGTGAAATGCCCAATAAAGGGAAGCCGAATTCATATGCCAACATTCCACAGAAGAGCTGCCAGGTCTTCTGCAAAAAATGTTCAAGATTTCTTTTTTTACAAATAACATGAAATGGAAATAAAAATCCCGAGGGGTAGCATATTTTAGAGATTAAATAACACCGCCTTCCTAAGCTGCAACCTTCATATCGCTATATTTCTATTTAAAGCATAAGTAACGCTTCCCCCTCCCCCATACTTACTGCTATGGTAGTTAATGTTGAAAACTAGAGGATTCTTATTACCACTACTATGTTGTGAATTTTCTTCTCCTCCAATTGTGATTTGTGTATGGACTTTTTTGTGAACGACCTTTAATCGTATTTCAACCGTTAAACGACTTGAATGCCTGTACAACTGCTACTTCTTGATCCATGCACCAAAACCTGCAAGAAATTTGTGCTTTATAAAGATTATCATCATCATCATAGGCGGTCCCTCGAGCGAGGATGACTTGCTTCCACATGAGTTCACAGATGTTTCAATGAAGGACCCGATGTTCCAGTCCTGAACTCCAATTGAGGGGGTGGAAGATGCCTGTGCGTGGATTTTTTTAACATCGGCCACCGCACGGGCTCGACAGAGCTCGGTCTTTATCCAGTGGCAAGGGTTAACCAGGACGACTGGGGACCAGCTCTGCTGCACGGACCTATTGCACACACATATCACAGTGTGGGCAGGTACATGCTGCCCCTGGGCCCTCGGCTCTTCTGGGCCCCATACCTTCATTTGCCGCACCTCCGCCACGATGTTCCAGGGCCCGGTGCTCCAGCTCTATTTATAGCCCCGACCTGCGGTGAGGTTCTCACACAGGTCGGGGCGGCCCATGATGTTACAAGTCAGCATGGATTTGTGAAAGGGAAATCATGCTTGACAAATCTTCTGGAATTTTTTGAGGATATTTCCAGTAGAGTGGACAAGGGAGAACCAGTTGATGTGGTGTATTTGGACTTTCAGAAGGCTTTCAACAAGGTCCCACACAAGAGATTAATGTGCAAAGTTAAAGCACATGGGATTGGGGGTAGTGTGCTGACTTGGATTGAGAACTGGTTGGCAGACAGGAAGCAAAGAGTCGGAGTAAATGGGTACTTTTCAGAATGGCAGGCAGTGACTAGTGGGGTACCGCAAGGTTCTGTGCTGGGGCCCCAGCTGTTTACATTGTACATTAATGATTTAGACGAGGGGATTAAATGTAGTATCTCCAAATTTGCGGATGACACTAAGTTGGGTGGCAGTGTGAGCTGCGAGGAGGATGCTATGAGGCTGCAGAATGACTTGGATAGATTAGATGAGTGGGCAAATGCATGGCAGATGAAATATAATGTGGATAAATGTGAGGTTATCCACTTTGGTGGTAAAAACAGAGAGACAGACTATTATCTGAATGGTGACGGAAAAGGGGAGGTGCAACGAGACCTGGGTGTCATGGTACATCAGTCATTGAAGGTTGGCATGCAGGTACAGCAGGCGGTTAAGAAGGCAAATGGCAAGTTGGCCTTCATAGCGAGGGGATTTGAGTACAGGGGCAGGGAGGTGTTACTACAGTTTTACAGGGCCTTGGTGAGGCCATACCTGGAGTATTGTGTACAGTTTTGGTCTCCTAACTTGAGGTAGGACATTCTTGCTATTGAGGGAGTGCAGCGAAGGTTCACCAGACTGTTTCCCAGGATGGCAGGACTGACATATCAAGAAAGACTGGATCAACTGGGCTTGTATTCACTGGAGTTCAGAAGAATGAGAGGGGATTTCATAGAAATGTTTAAAATTCTGACTGGTTTAGACAGGTTAGATGCAGGAAGAATGTTCCCAATGTTGGGGAAGTCCAGAACCAGGGGTCACAGTCTAAGGATAAGGGGTAAGCCATTTAGGACCGAGCTGAGGAGAAACTTCTTCACCCAAAGAGTGGTGAACCTGTGGAATTCTCTACCATAGAAAGTTGTTGAGGCCAATTCACTAAATATATTCAAAAAGGAGTTAGATGTAGTCCTTACTACTAGGGGGATCAAGAGGTATGGCAAGAAAGCAGGAATTGGGTGCTGAAGTGGCATGTTCAGCCACTCATTGAATGGCGGTCCAGGCTCGAAGGGCTGAATGACCTCCTCCTGCATCTATTTTCTATGTCTTTGTTTCTATCACGCTTGTTTCAGAGACATCGGGGGGAAATTTAACCTCCCCAAAATGGGTGGGTTGGGGTCGAATGAGATGTGGAAATTTTTTTGATGCATTTATTTGTACTAACTGAATTGCAGCTTTTCTCTTATTGGCTCTCCATTATCACATGACATATTGCTGATTGGTTCCCTTGGAGGATAAGCCACACCCTGACGTTTCTCTGGAATGTGTGAATGGAACCGCCCAGCCTAACGTTGCACATTGTAACATGATCCATTTGGACTTCAGAATTCAGAAAGGACACATTCCCTCCCGCAGCCGAAGTTCCTTACCCCCCACCCCCTCCATAGCTGAGGCATTGTGTGCGGATTGTTAACAGGTTTATTGGGTATGAAGTGTCAGTGTTGCGACTTTTGGATTTCATCCACTCCAACGATGTCGGGTGTGGGTGTAAAGGAGGTTGAAAGAATGCGATTTGTCTTCGCTGAGATCCCTCTCTTGCCACCCCCCCCCCCCCCCGCAACCCATCACTCTCTTCCCCCCCCCCCCCACCAGGCGCTCTCTCTCCCCTACCCCCCAACCAGGCTCTGTCTCTCCCCCACAACTAGGCTCTCTCTCTCTCTCTTTCGCCACCCCCCCGGTCGTCCGCCGGCACTCTCTCTACCCGCCGCTTTCCCCCCAGATCAGGGCTCGGTGGCCGGCGGCTCAGCAAGCAGCTCAGGGCTCGGTGCGGCCCAGCGGGGGGCTCTGGGCTCGGGACCCAGCAGGGAACTCGGGGCTCGGCGGCCGATGGCTCAGCAGGCAACATGGTGTTCGGGGCCATTTCCGACCATGCACAGAAAAGGATTAGTGCAAATTATGCTGGGGGTGGGGGCAGAGTTGGAGACTATTTGTCCTAACTCTCGCTTCTGTGCATGTGCGAGTTAGGACAAATAGTTACTCTGAAATGTTTTAACAAACTCAAATCCTCCCCCAACCCATGTATTTCCAGTTTTAACGGAGGTGGAATCAGGGGGCGCAGGCTGCTCAGTTAAGTCTTATAATGAGGCTGCAGGCCTCAGATTTAACCAGGTTTAACCCTGGCTGGCTGAGTTTCCCAGCCCTTGGGAAACCAGGCAGCTTAAGGGAGGTGAGGACTGCTTTGTGAAGAGATTAAGTGTCTTTACAGCACTGCTTGTGTGCCAAGAGGAGCGGGAATGCCTCCCCCCAGCACACCACACTTGCCTTCTTCCACTGCCCACCATCGGACATCCTGGGATACAAAGCACCCCTTCCTCCACGATCACCGACACTCCCTGGTGATCAAACCACCCACCCACGATCGGCAACCAGCCGACCAAAGGCTACCAGTAAAACATACACCAAAACTGCACAGCGTGTGGGAAACCCGGATTTCCAGCCAAACCCACCCCCTCCGTCCTGCCCGCAAAACCCAACCCAGTCAAGATCTGGCCATCATTTCAAGAAGATGATTATATTAAATGGAGGGGTTTGCAACAGTGCCTACAAACCACTAAGTGTTTTCTTTATAAAACAAAATATTTACATTCCAGTATCCTGGTGTGACAGTTTATCTTTGTGTGTCCTTAAATCTACAGTAAACTTTTCCAACAGTCCAGTTGCACAACAAGTTATGTCACTGCGAAACAACTTTGGCTTTGTGCAAATGCAAACTATGCAGAGTATTTCAAGTGCACAAAGCTAGTTCTTTTTCCCCCCCCGCAATGGTGGACAGCAGGGCTCGATGTGCAGTATAACTCGAGTCTGGTGGTTCTGCGCTGCCCTGTACTAGGGTTGCTAACCCTCCCGTATGGTCCCGGAGTCTCCAGGAATTAAATACTAAACGCCAGGACACAGCAGCAGGTGATCAGGGTGGTGAAAAATCAGAAGAGCATTAAAAAAGTTGTGTGTTTGTAAAATCTTTTTCTTTGAAACATTTTGTTTATTAGATGGGAAAACAGGCTGTTTGTCTGACAATCAAGAATCACCCGATTGGGCAACCAAGTGTCTGTTTGTGCTCCAATTGGTGTAGGAAGAGGGTGCATCATGGGTATGGATGTGTTGGGTGACCAATGGCAGGAGTGTGGGGGCGGGGCAGTTTGGAGGTCAGAGCTCACGTGATGACACCTCCAGGAATATGTCCAACCCTTCTGATATGTCCTTACTATACAGTACAAATGCACACGAGGCCCATACTTGAGAGAAGGTCACTCTGTGACCAGTAACCTTTATTCCAGCATTGAAGTGATGAATGTGGCCCTTTTATACCTGAAAGTCCAGGTTAGGAGTGTCTCCCACAAGTTCACCACCTAGTGGTCAATGTTCTCACAGTGTGCAACTTAGGTCAGTTTATACATGGATTACAATGAGAGTTGAATACATGACACCTTCTATGTACAGGTCTGAGATTGGCCTGTGCAAAGTCATCATCATCATAGGCAGTCCCTCGAAGTGAGGATGACTTGCTTCCACACCAAAAAGGAATGAGTTCACAGGTGTTTCAATGAAGGACCTAATATTCCAGATCCCGAACTACATCTTGTTGGGTGGAAGATGCCTGTGCTTGAATTTTTTTAACGTGTGGTGGCCGTTGCACACCAGCCACCACACAGGCTTGACAGAGCTAGGTCTTGGTCTAGTGGCAAAGATTACCCAAGACGACTGGAGACCAGCTCTGCTGCATGGACCTAGCGCGCACACATATTGCAGTGTGGGCTGGCCCATGCTGCCCCTGGGCCCTCGCCTCTTCTGGGCCCCAGACTCAAGCCTCTCCTGGGTCCCAGTCACTTCCCTCTATGGACTCTTGCCATTCCTTCGTCCTTCCTGCTGTGCCTGCCCGCACTGCAATCAGCAACTTGACTTCGCAGCCGTCGCCCTCCTGCAGTGGTATGCCACCACACGCTGCTCCCTCTGATGGCCACGGCCTGCTGAGGGTCTTGCCGGCCGGGACCGCGCCGATTTCCGGGCCGAACCGGGCCACCGCACGCTGCTCCCTCTAATGCAGCCTTTCAATCACAGTAAAAGTACCTGTGCAAAGTCACAGGCCCTTAATATGCATTTCCGAGGCAGACTGAAACGACATTGGCTGGACTCTCCAATCTTCCTCAAGAAGTATTTGTACTCAAGCATCCTCTTGAACAATTCCAAACTTAAGTTATTTTAGGAACAAAAGCCACTGTTTCTTTCTCATTTTCTCCCTCAAGTTAAAATACTCCAGTATGCAGGAGCCTTAAACCTGATTACTCATTAGAAATATCCCCTATATCTAATGTTAAGGAAGACATTCTAGGCAAAAAAATTTGTTTTTGGAAAACAAATACTCACCATCTGATGCTCAAATCTGTTTATTGGGCCAACCCTCTTTACGGCATTTTTAACATAAATTATGCAAACATAATATATTACAGAACTCATCCTCATCTCCCAAAGCTCCTCATTACTCATGTGAAAACGAGTAGCAAGAGTGACTGGGATCCAAGACTGAACAGCAAAGGATTTTTCAATCCATCTTGGAACATCTATAAAAGTGTTGAAAGCGTTCATCTGTTTAACAAATATTTAGAAATGGGGTAAATTTTTGTACGCAGCACTGCTGGTGCAGAGCTCCGATCCCGGAGTATATTTTGGGAACTTTTGATGGAAAGTTATTGCCCCTGCCAATTGGGTACACACTGTTACAATTATATAAAGCCATGTTAGACCCCATCTGGAGTACTGCATTTAATTTTGGGCACCGCATCTCGGGTAGGATATATTGACCTTTGAGGGGAAGCAGCACAGATTCACCAGAATGATACCAGGGCTCAAAGAGTTACATTATGAGGACAGGTTACATAGTCTAGGCTTGTATTCCCTCGAGTATAGAAGATTAAGGGGTGATCTAATTGAGGTGTTTAAGATAATTAAAGGAGTTGATAGGGTAGATAGAGCAAAACTATTTCCTCTGGTGGGGGGAGTATAGAACAAAGGGGCTTTACCATAAAATGAGAACTAACTCATTCAGGGGTGATGCCAGGAAGCACTTCTTTCCACAAAGGGTAGTGGAAATCTGGAACTCTCTTCTGCCCCCGCCCCCCCGAATCCCCAAAATGCTGTTGAAGCTAGGGGTCAATTGAAAATTTCAAAACCGAGATTGATAAATGTTTGTTAGGCGAGGGTATTAAGGGTTACGGAACCAAGGCGGGTAAATGGAGTAAAGATACAGATCAGCCGTGATCTCATTGACTGGCGGAACAGGCTTGAGGGGCTGGATGGCCTCCTCCTGTTCCGATGTGTTCCTAAATGATTCACAAAGCTCTGCATTGGGAGACCGAGAGGTGAGCATTTTCCCCATAATAAAGTCTTTTTCTGACATATACTCAAGGTAGTCGTAAAGAAAAAACTTGCATTTATATTTCATGACCTCAGGACGTCCCAAAGCACTTTACAGCCAATGGAAGTACTTTTGAAGTGTAGTGGCTGTTGGAATGTGAGAAATGTGGCTGCCAATTTGCACTCATTCTGCTTGTGTCTCTGGCGTGCCTTCTGCAGGTTTATCTCTATAAAAAGCACAATATAAATTGCTGGTATAGTTGTCGCACCAACTGACAACTTCGTAGCTAGAGAACATGAATCTCGATGCTACTGGTTTAGTAACATCTGCAGACAAGGGACAGAGCTCTAGCTGATGATTTTGTTGGGAGAAATCACCACAGGCAGGAGCAGCAGTGCATGAAGGTTTGCCAATGGTATTAGATGCGCAATCCAAAGGATTGATCGCGGCAAGTGCAGCGATGCACAGTAGCTCCTGCGGTTACACGCTTGCAATGTTTATGCTGCTTCTCGCATCCGAATATTATATAGGATGGACTGCATCACCAACTAGGCCAGTGTCACCCAGTGAAGCATCTCCAGGATATTTGGCTCTCTTCGACCCAGAACCAAAAAGTAAGTTCTCTCTGCAGCCTGTCAAAGAGTGTTACACATTCCTGTCACCAGACAGGCACAGGATTTGTACAACACCAAGGTTGTCGGGGGGCGATGAGCAAAATTGAACTCTCCCTCTCGAGGACTTTCAGTCTAGTTAGGTTGTTTTTTTCCCGGCACAGATAAAGGGCTGGATTTTGAGTGTATTGCCGCCTCTGTTTGTGCCCTGGAGGGGCGGCAATAGCGGTGGGAATGGTTTCCGGGCGGGTGGCCAGCTTCCAGCGCCCCGCCGGGAAATTAGTTACCGGATTTTCAGGGGCGCTGAGCAGCACCTCCAGGAGCGTCGAGCTGGTGTGCAACACAACTGGTTTCGACTGCGCTTTGATTTCAGCTTGACACCGACTCTCTAGCACCCGGTAACATGCCCTAGTGGGACTGCCTGGAAAACCAAGCGGTCAGAGCTGTTCTGGTGGGGGTGAGTGAAATAAATAATGAATGAGGTAAGTGTGATTGTTTTGGTTAGTTTTATTTTGGGGATTTATCCTAATGTGGGATGTGCAAGGTATTGGGAATGTTGTGTGTGTGTTTTGCAGGGATTGTTTTTTCCAGGGAAGCCTCTTTTAAGGCGCTCTGAGGCCGGCTCTTAAGCAATGGATTTTCAGCTGCTCAGCCAGCCTTGCGCCCTATGAGAGGTGTGGAACGTCTCCTTTAGCACCCCGCCCCATACTCAGGGTCCAGCTGCTAAATTTTGTGGCTGCAGACACAAACCGTTTCTCAGCGCAAACTTTACTGCCCCCGCCATTACTGTCCAAAAAATCCTCCATCTGAAAATCCAGCCGTAAAAGTTTAATTAATGAAAGGGAAAGAAGAAAGACTTGCATTAATATCGCGCCTTTCACAACCTCAGGAGGCCCCAATGCGCTTTACGGCCAATGAGGTACTATTGAAGGTACTACATTCACTGCTGTAATGTAGGAAACACAACAGTCAATTTGCGCACAGCAAGCTCCCACAAACAACAATGTGATAACCAGATAATCTGTTTTAGTTATGTTGGTTGAAGAATAAATATTGGCCAGGACACTGGGGAGAACTCCCCTGCTCCTCTTCGAGTTAGTGCCATGGGATCTAACTGACGGTCTTCTCATCACTGCAAACTCCTCAATGTTCAATATGTAATTCTACTTGCAGTGATTTGCTTATTGCGTGTCTTTCCCTTAAACATTCACTCCCTCCATCACTGACCCACCGTGGCTGCAGTGTGTACCAGCTACAAGATGCACTGCAGCAACTCACCAAGGCTTCTTCAGCAGCACCTCCCAAACCTGTTATGTCTTTAGATGCTCTGATAATGACTCTACAAGGCAATGTGTTGTACTTGAACTGTAGTGACCTTAGTCTTTTATTGATAACTCCAGCATGAGGATCACACATGGTGGCCTGCCTTTTATACTGGGTCAGACACACCTGTACTGTATCCTGCAAGTCTCCCACTGCGGTGCCCTCTGGTGGCACACCTTGTAATAGTGCAAGCAGTAACCATGTAGGATACATGACAAAACCCACTGCTCTACCACCTAGAAGGACAAGGGCAGCAGGCGCAAGGGAGCACCATCATCTCCAAGTTCCCTTCCAAGTCACACACCATTCTGACTTGGAAATATATCGGCCATTCCCTCATTATCGCTGGGTCAAAATCCTGGAACTCCCTCCCTATGAGCACTATGGGAGTACCTTCACCACACGGACTGCAGCGATTCAAGATGTTGGCTCACCACCACCTTCTCGAGGGCAATTGGGGATGGGCAATAAATGCTGGCCTTGCCAGCGATGCCTGCATCCCAGGAATGAATAAAAAAGGCAGTGCCTCTTGGAAAGAGAACATAGCCCTTTTGATGACATCAAGCACGTTTTTGAGGAAGATCAAGAACAGAGTTAACCAACCATACTTTCCTGAGTGTATTCTATGTTATGTTCAGAAAAACTCCACAAGACTGTATGCTGTAAGCTCAAACTGATGTGACCTTAGTCTCTTTAATCAAACTCCAGAGTACCGAAGCAGCATGGCAGACAACCTTTTATACTCCCTTACACGAGGTGTGCAGGTGACCCTTGGGTCTCCAACAGGTGCGCCCCCTGGTGGCAAGTCTTACACTATTATAAAGTTTACATACATAACACTCTATGTGAAAGTTATGGTGTCCATTTTACAAGATCAATTGCTTGGGTTGGATGCGGACATTGTGCCTCCAATCCGGCATCCCATGGAAAATATCGCAGCAGGCCAATGCCTGTATAAGTTCAGGGGTAGAAGTATTTAAGAACAAAATAAAGAGCATTGGCACAGAGAGTAGAAAGACTGTAAATTGGTACAGGTGTCCAATGCTAGCTGTGGCTCAGTGGGTAGCACTCTCGCCTCTGAGTCAGAGGGTTGTGGGTTCCAGTCCCACTCCAGAGACTTGAGCACAAAGATCTAGGCTGACACTCCAGTGCAGTGCTAAGGGAGTGCTGCCACATCAGAGGTGCCGTCTTTCGGAGGAGATGTTAAACCGAGGCCACGTCTGCTCTCTCAGGTGGATGTAAATGATCCCATGGCACTATTTCAAAGAAGAGCAGGGGAGTTCCTCCCCATTGTCCTGGCTAATATTTATCCTTCAATCAACGTAACTAAAAAAACCCAGATTATCTGGTCATTATCACACTGCTGTTTGTGGGAGCTTGCTGTGCGCAAATTGGCTGCTGCGTTTCCCACTTTATAATAGCGACTACACTCCAAAGGTACTTAATCGGCTGTAAAGTGCTTTGGGACGACTAGTGGTCATGCAAGTCGCTATATAAATGCAAGTCTTTCCTTCTTTCTTATCTGTAGGAGTCTAATATAAGACATATATCCTACCAACTGGAAATGAAGATTGAAGGGCTGTGTAATTTGCCAAATCATGTTAGCTTGAAATCGAAGTAGCACGATCAAACACAACAAAATAAAAAAAGAATCCTGGGTATTGGTGTCTCCATCTGTGTCTTCAGGTCCGGATGACTGATTTCCCCAGACTCACCCAGTGAATCTCATTGAATGGGGTTAACTGTGCAGCGTCGCTTGAGGTTTATTTTCCATGAAATACTACCTACATGTTCTAAACATGAAAAATATTTAGTTGCTACCTGCTCAGGATTTTGGCAATTCCTCACCGTTTTGAGTTTGTCCAGGTTAGTACATATGCGTTGTTAAAATAATCTCCGGTACTGAATCATTTTAAACATGACGCAGATGCTAACTGGACACAAGTGGAGACAGCCGCTCCTTTGCTCCTCGACATAAAATTCTTACACACATTCCCACATGCTCATTTATAATTCCTTTCCATATGACTCTGTCTACAACAACAACGACTACTTTAAAGGTGCTATATAAATACAAGTTGTGAAACGTCCCAAGGTGCTTCACAGGAGTGTTATGAGATAATAAATTTGACACCAAGCCACATAAATAAAAATTAGCTCAGGTGACCTAAATCTTGGTCAAAGAGGTATGTTTTAAGGAGTGTCTTGGAGGAGGAAAGAGAGGTAGAGAGGCGGAGAGGTTTAGACAGGGAGTTCCAGAGCTTGGGGCCTGGGCAACAGAAGGCACGGCTACATTGGTTGAGCGATTATAATCAGGGATGCACAAGAGGGCAGAATTTGAGGAGCGCAGACACCTCGGGGGGTTGTGAGGCTGGAAGAGATTACAGAGATAGAGAAGGGAAAGGCCAGGGAGGGATTTCAAAATAAGGATGAGAATTTTGAAATTGAGGCGTTGCTTAACTGGAAGCCAGTGTAGGTCAGCGAGCATAGGGGTAATGAGTGAACGGGATTTGTTGCGAATTAGGACACGGGCAGCTGAGTTTTGGATCACTTCTAGTTTACGTAGGGTAGAATGTGGGAGGCTAGCCAGGAGTGTGTTGAAATAGGGAATTCTAGATGTAACAAAGATATGGATGACGGCTTCAGCAGCGGATGAGCTGAGGTAAGGGCAGAGACGGGTGATGTTACAGAAGTGGAAATAGGCGGTCTTAGTTATGCGGCGGACATGTGGTCGAAAGCTAATTTTAAGGTTGCAAACAGTCTGGTTCAGCCTCAATCAGAATTTGGGGAGAGAGATGGAATCAGTGGCTAGGGAATGGAATTTGTTTCGGGGACCGAAAACAACGGTTTCGGTCTTCCCAATATTCAATTGGAGAAGATTTGTGCTCATCCAGAACTGGATGTCAGACAAGCAGTCTGACAATTTAGAGACTGTAGAGGGGTTGAGAGAACTGACAGTGAGGTAGAGCTGGGTGTCATCAGTGTACATGTGGAAACTGACGCCGTGTTTCCGGATGATGTTGCCAAGGGACAGCATTTAGATGAGAAATAGGAGGGGGCCAAGGATAGATCCTTGGGGAACACCAGAGGTAACGATGCAGGGGGGAGGAAGAGAAGCCACTGCAGGTGATTCTCTGGCTACGATTAGATAGATAAGAATGGAACCAGGTAAGTGCAGTCCCACCCAGCTATCTATTCTTAACACGTGTCTATTTTGCATCTATTGATGATTTTAGTGCTTTAATGATGGTGTTGTTTATTCTTTCTCCTCAGCAGAAGTAAAGTTCATCCTCTAAAACATCATCATCATCATCATCATAGGCAGTCCCTCGAAATAGAGGAAGACTTGCTTCCACTCTAAAAGTGAGTTCTCAGGTGACTAAACAGTCCAATACAGGAATTACAGTCTCTGTCACAGGTGGGACAGACAGTGGTTGAAGGAAAGGGTGGGTGGGGAGTCTGGTTTTCTGCACGCTCCTTCCGCTGCCTGCGCTTGTTTTCTGCATGCTCTTGGCAACGAGACTCGAGGTGCTCAGCGCCCTCCCGGATGCTCTTCCTCCACTTAGGCCGGTCTTGGGCCAGGGATTGGCAGGTGCCGGTGGGGATATTGCACTTTATCAAGGACCATTTGAGGGTGTCCTTGAAATGTTTCCTCGGCCCACCTGGGGGTGTAGAAGCTCCGAGTGGAGCACTTGCTTAAGGAGTCTCGTGTCAGGCATGCGGACGATGTGGCCTGCCCAATGGAGCTGGTCGAGAGTGGTCAGCGCTTCGATACTGGGGCTGTTGGCCTGGGCGAGGACACTGATGTTGGTGTGTCTATCCTCCCAGTGGACTTGTTGGATCTTGCAGAGGCAGCACTGGTGGTACTTCTCCAGCGCTCTAAAACATACATCAGTTTAGTCTACATTGACCAGAAAGGATACAAACCATGTTAGACATGGACAATTAGCTCCTTATCTTAATGAGTTCTGCTGCCATTTTGTGGCAGTTTAGTACATGCTGACATAAAAACCACAATATGCATTTAGATCATCATCATAGGCAGTCCCTCAGAATCGAGGAAAACTTGCTTCCACTCCCAAAGTGAGTGCCCTGGTGGCTGAGAGCCACAGACTCTGTCACAGGTGGGACAGATATTCGTCGAGGGAAGGGGTGGGTGGGGCTGGTTTGCCGCGCGCTCCTTCCGTTGTCTGCGCCTGACCTCTTCACGCTCTTTCCGTTGAGACGCGAAGAACTCAACGCCCTCCTGGATGCACTTTCTCCACCTCGGGTGGTCTTCGGCCAGGGTCTCCCAGGTGTCAGTGGTGATGTCGCACTTTACCAGAGAGGCGTTGAGGGTGTCCTTGTTGTTATATATGTAAACCTGTAAATATAATGTTTAACCACCAGAAGGCTCATCCCCTGGAGTCCCAAGGGATCCCACAATCCCTTGGGAGCACAGGTACATAAGGAGGCCTCACAGGTTGGAAAGGCACTCTGGAGACTTGTAATAAAGGACTACAGCCACACATTACTTAGAGCTTACAGTATCTGGTCAGATTCTTTATTCAATATATAACACTTGTAACGCTTCCGCTGCTCACTTTTGGCTCCGCATAAAGCATTTGCTTAGGGAGTCTCGTATCTGGCATACGAAGCTGATCAAATGTGGTCAATGCTTCAATACTGGGGATGTTAGCCTGGATGAGGACACTGATGTTGGTGCGCCTGTCCTCCCAAGGGGTTTGCAGGTTCTTGCAGAGACATCATTGGTGATATATTTCCAGCCACTTGAGGTGCCTTCTATACATCGTCCATGCCTCAGAGCCACACAGGAAGATGAGTATTACTACAGCCCTGTGGACCATGAGCTTGGTGGTAGATTTGAGGGCCAGGTCTTCAAACACTCTTTTCCTCAGACGGCCGAAGGCTGCACTGGCGCACTGGAGGCGATGTTGAATCTCTGCATCAATGTCTGCCATTTATTGATAAGAGGCTCCCGAAATATGGGAAATGGTCCACGTTGTCGAGGGCCGCGCCGTGAATCTTGATGATTGGAGGGCAGTGCTGTGCGGCAGGGGCAGGCTGGTGGAGGACCTTTGTCTTACAGATGTTAAGTGTAAGGCCTATGCTTTCATATGCCTCAGTGAATACATTGACTATATCCTGGAGTTCAGCCTCAGAATGTGCACAGACGCAGGCGTCGTCCGCATACTGCAGCTCAATGACAGAGGTTGGGGTGATCTTGGACCTTGCCTGGAGGTGGCGTAGGTTAAACGGCTTCCCACTAGTTCTGTAGTTTAGTTCCACTCCAGTGGGGGGCTTGTTGATTGTGAGGTGGAGCATGGCGGCAAGGAAGATTGAGAAGAGGGTTGGAGCGATAACGCAGCCCTGTTTGACCCCGGTCCGGATGTGAATTGGGTCTGTAATGGATCCGTTGGTAAGGATCACGGCCTGCATGTCATCGTGGAGGAGGACACTCCATAGACCCTCATTGTTGACAGTGTCAAAGGCCTTTGTAAGATCAAAGAAGGCCATATATAAAGGCTGGCGCTGCTCCCTACATTTTTCCTGCAGCTGTCGCGCTGTAAAGATTATGTTCATTATGCCCCGTAGGGGACGAAATCCGAGGAGGAGCTCCTCGGCCACAGGGAGAAGACGGTTGAGGAGAACTCTAGCGACAACCTTTCCAGTGGCTGATAGCAGGGAGATTCCTCTGTAGTTGCCGCAGTCGGACTTGTCTCCTTTGCACACGTTGCACGAGGTAGGCAAAGCCATAAAACAGCTGAAGAATAACAAGGCTACTTGTGGGTATGGAATCCCTGCTGAGGCGCTAAAATATGATGGAGAGGCGCTGTTGGCATGGATACATGACCTCATCTCTCTCATCTGGAGGGAGGAGAGCATGCCGAGAGATCTCAGAGATGCAGTGATCGTGACCATTTAGATACTGTCAAGCTCAGCACCATTAGAAAACACCAAGGGAGAGCAGGATAGAAAGACTTGCATTTATATAGCTCCTTTCACGACCACCGGATGTCTCAAAGTGCTTTACAGCCAATGAAGTACTTTTGGAGTGTAGTCACTGTTGTAATGCGGGAAACGGAGCAGCCAATTTGCACACAGCAAGCTCCCACAAACAGAAATGTGATAATGACCAGATAATCTGTTTTGGTGGTGTTGATTGAGGGATAAATATTGGCCAGGACACCGGGGATAACTCCCTTGCTTTTCCTTGAACAAGTGCCATGGGGTCTTATACGTCCACCCGAGAGAGCAGACGGGGCCTCGGTTTAACACTTCATCCGAAAGACAGCACCTCCGACAGTGCAGCACTCCCTCAGCACTGCACTGGAGTGTCAGCCTCAATTCATGAGCTCAAGCTCCTGGAGTGGGACTATGAGCCCACAACCTATTGACTCAGAGGCGAGTGTGCTATCCACTGAGACACAGCTGCCACTAAAGTGCAGAAACATGGTCAGGTAGCCTAATGGTTATGGTACTAGACTAGCAACAGGGAGGTTGAGAGTTCAAATCCTAACCATGGCAAATGGGTAAAATTCTGGTCATTTGTGGGCTAGCAGCAGGGGCAGGGAGAAATGACCAAGAGAGTTGTTGGCATGCAGTACAAAATACCCAGTCTGGTCAACACAATTCCAAACTTACACTAATGTAGTTGGCTCTGAATCCTTTCTGGGCAAGTGGGGACGGGAGTGTCTGTTTGACAAGATATGATGCCTTGGTTAACTGTGGATGGGCCTCCAGTAAATGCTGCCATTACTAATGTTACCCACATCCCAAGGAAAAAAAAAAATCACATGTCATTTTGTCTCAGTTCGGTGCACGGTCAGAGAATTGGGAGTATACGTCTCCGAAGGCTGTAGCAGCAGGGTGCTTCATTGTTGAGGGCACGAGCCTTCAGGCAAAACATCAAACCAAAGTCCCATATGTCTGTTCGGTTTGTACATTAAAAATCTAATTGAAGAAACTTCTCCTGGTATCGTGGCCAACATCTCATTGCTCTTTGTGGGACCTTGCTGTAGGCAATGGCTGCTGCTTGTCACAACTTGGCAGCAGCTCATAACAATTTAACACGTGAAATGTTTTGGGAGATGTGATCAATTGCAAGCTTTCGCTTTCGATAAAAATGGCAAGAATTATAAGGTATTTAAAGCACTACAATAACTATGTAGTTGAAAATTAGGCTGAATATTACAGGGATAAGTACAATATAATTAAACACATTGAACATAATCCAATTGCCAGTGAATGCAATTGATCAGAGTTGAATAATTTAGTTTGTAATGATAAGTTCATGTTTTGCAGGTTTTGCTTGATAATTTTCAAAATTGTCCAAAAAGATTTACAGTTTACCCTCCTTGGAGGAGCGCAAATCGCAAGACAGGTACGCACAAGGAAGGCAATTTGATTTATTTCAGCTCATCGATCAGAAAATGGTCCCTCACAGTCATCTGGGCTTCAGGGCTAATTTATCCACATGGACTGCTGTTTCGAACAATAAGTAAACCCTCTCAAACTTGATAATACCCTTATTGGTTCAAGTCCCACTCCAGAGACTTGAACACAACAATCTAGGCTGAGGGAATGCTGCACTGTCAGAGGTGCTGGCTTTCAGATGAGACACTCTCAGGTGGATGTAAAATATCCTATGGCATTTTAGAAGAGCAGGGGAGTTTTCCCCAGCGTCCTGGCCAATATTTATCTCTCAATCAACATCGCTGAAAGAGATTATCTGGTCATTATCACAGTGCTGTTTGTGGGAACTTGCTGCGTGCAAATTGGCTGCTGTGTTTCCTACATTACAACAGTGACTTCACTTCAAAAAGTACTTCATTGGTTGTAAAGTGCTTTGGGACGTCCGGTGGTCATGAAAGGCTCTATATAAATGCAAATCTTTCCTTCTTTCATCTTAAGTAAGTAGGGCGATGAATACAGGTGTAAAGAAGTATGGATAATTACAGCTAACTTTTCATTTTGCATTGATAAAGAGTGAATTTACCCTGCATATTTCTTCAACAGCCCAGAGCCATTGGGCAGGATAATCAAGTTGACTTATGATCCTTCAAGGCTCATTATTTGTGACAGATCTCTGGAACAATCTGTGCCGAAGTTTTAATATCGATGTTTAATTCAGTGCAAGACAACAATCTTTACTTGCAATTCCTGAGGGTTCCAGTTAGCATTAAAGCTTTATGAAATTTCAGATTTTCTTTCATAAATACTCAGCAAAATAAATAACTCTTGGAAAATAAATAATTAAGCGGAGCAAGTTGTAAAGACAACAAGTGCCAAGCAAGACAGGTTCAGCAGCATGGAACAGCAGCATGCATGTTCAACACTGCGATACTTGACACATGAGTTCCTCATGCTGGCCAGGCTGCCGAGGGGGGTCGGGGGCGCGGGCGCGGTGAGGGGGGGAGTGAGGGGGAGGAGGATGTCAGCGGGAAGGACGCTGATTGAAGACTTCAGGATACAGATAATAATCAAAAAGGCTAATGGAATGCTGACCATTATATCTAAAGGACTAGAATACAAGGGGGTAGAAATTATGCTACAGCTATACATCATCATCATCATCATAGACAGTCCCTCGGAATTGAGGAAGACTTGCTTCCACTCTTAAAATGAGTCCTTAGGTGGCTGAACAGTCCAATACAAGAACCACAGTCCCTGTCACAGATGGGACAGGTTTGCCGCACGCTCTTTCCGCTGCCTGCGCTTGATTTCTGCATGCTCTCGGCGATGAGATACAAAGCCCTGGTTAGACCACACCTGGAGCACTGTGAACAGTTCTGGGCACCACACCTTAGGGAAGGTATATTGGTGTTGGAGTGAGTGCAGCGTAGGTTTTCCAGAATGATACTCGGACTTCAAGGGTTAAGTTACAAGGAAAGATTACACAAATTAGGGGTGTATTCCCTAAAATTTAGAAGGTTAAGGGGTGATCTGATCAAAGTTTTCAGGATATTAAGGAGAACAGAAAGGGTAGATAGAGAGAAACTATTTCCGCTGGCTGGGGAGTCTAGGACTGGGGGGGCATAGTCTAAAAATTAGAGCCAGACCTTTCAGGAGTGAAATTAGGAAACACTTCTACACACAAAGGGCTCAATTTTCCCTAATTATTTCCACTGTTTTTTTGGCGTGCACTGTTTTTTTTGGAGTAAATTAAAATCTCCAAGTTTCTGCACTAGTGTAATTCACTTGGGTTAGTTTTTTAGGCTACGATTTTTTTTTACCTCATTGGGGGTGTAACCTGCCACCTGCGCCAGTTCTTGCTATTTGTGCAAATTTGGCCAACTCCAATTTTTCTTAAGATGGCGTATGTGTCTGCTCTGAAAAATCTTCTGGGCAGTTAACAAAACAACGCAGGTAAGAAAATCAGCGCAGAAGATCCAGTTCCACGGTCGGGACAGCAGCGGCAGAGAGGGAGAGAGAGGGGGTAATTATAACCTCTTTTACTTACGAGTTCTCTAGTACTGTAACAATCTCCATTTTGTCTTTAATTTTGAATTAACTTTAAGCTGGGGTTTTTGGCCTGGTCTATCCACCCTTTAGGCCTGGGCTAGGAGTGGTACCAGCTCCAGGGGAGGAAGGTCTTTAGGCCTGGGCTAGGAGCGGCACTGGGCACCAGCGGGGGTGGGGTGGGGGGGTGAGGGGGAGGGCCTTTCAAATTCAGTTTACTTTTGGCACAAAGACCCTTTAATATTTTCATGTTGGTAAGCTTCAATGTGCAAGGTGCTTGTGAAGGTTGCTGTGAGCTGGCCACAATGTCTTGTACGTTTCACTTTCCAGCCTCGGCCCACAGTGTGTCCCTCGTTACCCTGGTAACCTGATCTTTTTGCCGCACATCTTAGGCTCCACCCACAGAGCTAAAGGACAATGTGCACTGGGCCACATTCACAAGTTTAAACGGGGAAACTTTCAACTTTCTTTTTGGTGTAGTTGGGCCCAAAAACTGGGCATAGCTCTTCAATTGCGCCAAAAAAGGACATTGGGGAAAATTGAGCCTGAAGTGTGGTAAAAGTTTGGAAATCTCTTCGGCAAACGGCAATTGATGCTTGATCAATTGTTAATTTTAAATCGGAGATTGATAGCATTCTGTTAACCAAAAGTATGAAGGGATATGGACGAAAGGTGGGTATATGGAGTTCGGTTGCAAATCAGCCATGATCTCATTGAATGGCGGAGCAGACTCGAAGGGCTGAATGGCCTACTCCTGTTCCTATACTTGCCATTGAGGGAGTGCAATGAAGGTTCACTAGATTGATTCCTGGGATGGGGGGATTGTCCTATGAGGAGAGATTGAGAAGACTAGGCGTATATTCCCTAGAATTTGGATGAATGAGAGGTGATCTCATTGAACATTCAAAATTCTTACAGGGCTTGGCAGGATAGATGCAGGGAGGATGTTTCCCCTGACCAGGTGTCACAGTCTCAGAATAAGAGGTTGGCCATTTAGGACTGAGTTAATAAGAACATAAGAAATAGAAATAGTAGGCCATACGGCCCCTCGAGCCTGCTCCGCCATTCAATAAGATCATGGCTGATCTGATCATGGACTCAGCTCCAGTTCCCCACCCGCTCCCCATAACCCCTTATTGTTTAAGAAACTGTCTATTTTTGTCTTAAATTTTTTCAATGTCCCAGCTTCCACAGCTCTCTGAGGCAGCGAATTCCACAGATTGACAACCCTCAGAGAAGAAATTTCTCCTCATCACTGTTTTAAATGGCCCCTTATTCTAAGATCATGCCCTCTAGTTCTAGTCTCCCCCATCAGTGGAAACATCCTCTCTGCATCCACCTTGTCAAGCCCCCTCATAATCTTATACGTTTCGATAAGATCACCTCTCATTCTTCTGAATTCCAATGAGTAGAGGCTCAACCTACTCAACCTTTCCTCATAAGTCAACCCCCTCATCCCCGGAATCAACCTAGTGAACCTTCTTGGAACTGCCTCCAAAGCAAATATATCCTTTCGTAAATATGGAAACCAAAACTGCATGCAGTATTCCAGGTGTGGCTTCACCAATACCCTGTATAACTGTAGCAAGACTTCCCTGCTTTTATACTCCATCCTCCTTGAATACTTACCATTGGCCTTCCTGATCACTTGCTGTACCTGCATACTATCCTTTTGTGTTTCATGCACAAGTACTCCCAGGTCCCACTGTACTGCAGCACTTTGCAATCTTTCTCCATTTAAATAATAACTTGCTCTTTGATTTTCTCTGCCAAAGTGCATAACCTTACACTTTCCAACATTATACTCCATCTGCCAAATCTTTGCCCACTCACTTAGCCTGTCTATGTCCTTTTGCAGAGTTTTTGTGTCCTCCTCATACATTACTTTTCCTCCCACCTTTGTACTGTCAGCAAACTTGGTTACGTTACACTCAGTCCCTTCTTCCAAGTTGTTGATATAGATTGGAAATAGTTGGTGTCCCAGCACTGATCTCTGCGGCACCCCACTAGTTACTGGTTGCCAATCAGAGAATGAACCATTTATCCCGACTTCTCTGTTAGTTAGCCAATCCTCTATCCATGCTAATATATTACCCCCAACCCCGTGAACTTTTATCTTGTGCAGTAACCTTTTATGTGGCACCTTGTCAAATACACCACATCCACTGATTCCCCTTTATCCACCCTGTTCGTTACATCCTCGAAGAAATCCAACAAATTTGTCAAACATGACTTACCCCTCATAAATCCATGCTGACTCTGCCTGACCGAAGTTGAGGAGAAATTTCTTCACTCAAAGGGTTGTGAATCTTTGGAATTCTCTAACTAGAGGGCTGTGGATGCTCAGTCATTGAGTATATTCAAGACAGGGATCAATCGATTTTTGGAAACTAAGTGAATCTAGGGATTATGGGGATAGTGCAGGAAGGTGAAGTTGAGGTAGATAACCAACTGAATGCAGGCTCGAAGGGCCTTATGGGCTACCCCAGCTCCTATTTCTTATGTTCACCACAGGGCAGGAAGAGGAACCAAAATGAGGAAGAGTCAAGTGGTTCAGTCTCATACACTGCCAGTTCCAAAGGAATATTTGCTCAGACTTGTGGGCTGTACACCCTCTCAGCTGGGTGACGCACAGAGAATCTCAAGAAGTGAGAAAAAAAATCTAATAAAAACATCAGCTTAAAAAACCCTCCAAGAGACACACGAGGGAATGCACTAAGCAGACTAAATCTTGGACCAATAAAAGATCAATTTCCCAACTCAGGATTAATGTAAAGTTGGGTTCTGCATTTCGTTATTTTAACTTCTTACGGAATACATTTTTGTATTTGAATCAATTCATGCTCCAAAATTCATTGAATAAACTTTTATTTTAATAAATACTCATAGAGGGGAAAGGAGGAGAAATGTTTTCACTCGGAGAGTGGTCGGGATCTGGAACGCTCTACCTCACAAAGTGGCGGGAGCTGATTCCAGAAATAATTTTAAAAGAGAGTTGGACAGGTACTTGAGGATAAACTTACAGCGTTTTGGACAAAAAGCAGGGCGGAGGAGGGGCAGAAGCCGACTGCTCTTTCAAAGAGCCAGCACAGGCACGATGGGCCGAATTGCCTCCTTCTGTGCTATAAGTTTCAATGATTATATAATTGATTATACAAAAACAAATACCATAGACCATTCTGCTCTCAGAAAGTACTCTGTGAAGAGATGTCACCATCTGCATACAGGACACATATGATCAGAAGTAAGCCATTCAGCTCCCTGGGTTCATTCACATGTCTAACTAGGAAGAAAGAACTTGCATTGATATAGCGCCCATCACATTAACAGAATGTCTCAAAGTGTTTCACGACCAATTAAGTACTTTGAAAATGCAGTCACTGTTGTAATGTTGGGAAATAACAAGTCTCCACGATCCACAGTGACTGAGACTAGAATTCCCAGACCCGGTCGAAGTCCGTTGTGCCCACGTGGCCGGGACCAATCGGGGTTTGAGATACCATGCTTCAACCCAATGTTGGGTCATACCCAGACCCAGTGGAAATACCAGATAATCCTGTAGCACTGCCCACGGCATCGAAGGGCACCCAGAGCAAAGGGATCTATTTTTGACAACATAGTTGATGCCAGTTCAGGGCCAGATGGGTTTGGTCTCCACATGCACAGGCGGATTCATAACCTCCCACAACAGGCTGTGTTCTGCCTGCTGGACCTCCATCAGCAACATTCAACACAAAAGGCACTGAAAAGGGTGCAGAGAAGATTTACAATGACAATACCAGAACTGCAAGGGCACACATATCAGGAAAGGATGAACTGGCTGGGTCACTTTTCTCTTGAAAAAATAAGGCTGAGGACTGACCTAATAGAGGACTTAAATTTATCTACCTGGCCTGCTACCTTCAGGGATCTGTGGACCTGCACTCCAAGGTCCCTTTGTTCCCCTACACTTTTCAGTGTCGTACCATTTAATGTGTATTCCCTTGCCTTGTTTGACCTCCCCAAATGCATTACCTCACACTTACCCGGATTGAATTCCACTTGCCACTGTTCCGCCCACCTGACCAGTACATTGATATCTTCTTGCAGTCTGCAGCTTTCTTCTTCATTATCAACCACACAGCCTATTTTAGTGTCCTCTGCAAACTTCTTAATCATACCCCAACATTTAAGTCCAAGTCATTGATATATACCACAAAAAGCAAGTGATCTAGTACTGAGCCCTGCAGAATCACACTGGATAGAGCCTTCCAGTCTCAAAAACACCCATCAACCATTACCCTTTGCTTCCTGCCTCTGAACCAATTTTGGAACCGACTTGCCACTTTGCCCTGGATCCCATGGGCTTTTAATTTCATGCCCAGTCCGCCCTGTGGGACCTTATCAATAGCTTTGCTAAAATCCATATACACTACACCGTACACACTTCCTCGCCTGTTCCCCGTAGCCCTGAAAATGTTATTCTTTCAGGTACTTATCCAATTCCCTTTTGAAAGCCACGATTGAAGCTGCCTCCATCATCCTCTCAGGCAGTGGAATCCAGATCCCAACCACTCGCTGCGTAAAGTTTTTCCTCATGTCGCCTTTGGTTCTTCAACCAATCAGCTTAATTCTGCGTCCACTGGTTCTCGGTCCTTCCACCAATGGGAACGATTTCTCTCTATCTACTCTGTCTTGACCCCTCATGATTTTGAATGTCGAAGCTGGGATTCAGGGTGTGGAGGTACAAACATACAAAACTGACGGGCAGGAAAAGACCAGCTGGTCCATCAAGCTTGCCCCACACTCATGACTCATGATGATCTCCTCCATCGCCCCCTTCCCGCCCCTTACTGCAGGTACAGAGAGGAATGTCTGTGTGGGAGGTTGCACGTGGACTATTACATAATTAAAGGAAGCAGTATCACTGTATTGTGGCTCTCCAGGTCACAGGTTGTTACCATGAAAGTTTTCAAAAGGGAATTGGATTAGTACCTGAAGGAAAAACATTTACAGGGCTTTGGGGAAAGGGCGGGGTGTCAGACTAGCTGAAGTGCTCTTGAAGAGCACTAGAACATAAGAAATAGGAGCAGGAGTAGGCCCTCGAGCCTGCTCCGCCATTCAATAAGATCATGGCTGATTTAATCTTGGCCTCAACTTTACTTTCCTGCCCTCTTCCCATAATCCTTTATTCCCCAATCATTCCAAAATTTGTCTGTCTCCACCTTAAATATATTCAATGGCCCAGCCTCCACAGCTCCCTAGAGTAGAGAATTTCAAAGGTTCACAACCCTCAGAAGAAATTCTTCCACATTTTCATTTTAAATGGGAGACCCCTTTTTCTGAAACCAGGCCCCCTAATTCTAGATGCCCACGTGAGGGGAGATATCCTCTCTGCATCTACCTTGCCGAGCCCCTTCAGAATCTTATACGATTCAATAAGATCACCTCTCAGTCTTCTAAACTCCAATGAGTATAGGCTCAACCTACTCAACCTTTCTTCATAAGAAACCCCTTCATCTCAGGAATCAACTTCTCTGAACTGCCTCCAATGCAAATATATCCCTCCTTAAATATGTCGGCCAAAACTGTACGCAGTACTTCAGGTGTGGTCTCACCAATACCCTATACAGTTGTAGGAGGTCTTAGCTACTTTTATACTCCATCTCTGCTGCAACGATTCTATGATTCTATGACTTTATGAAACAAAAATGTGTTCACCTCTAATTCTGAGCCATTTACTTGGGGTGGGGGGGAGGGAGGTGGTGGCGGGGGCGCGATGGGGAAAGGGAGCCAAAGATTGATAGCGGTTATGCCCTGAAATTGTTGAACTCGATGTTGAGTCCAGAAGGCTGTAAAGTGCCTAAAATAAAGATGAGGTGCTGTTCCTCGAGCTTGCGTTGAGCTTCAGTGGAACAGTGCAGGAGGCCAAGGAAGGAGAGGTCAGAGTCGGAATGGAGTGGGGAATTAAAGTGACAGGCGACTGGAAGCTCAAGGTCACACTTGCGGACTGAACGGAGGTGCTCCGCAAAGCGGTCACCCAATCTACTCTTGGTCTCCCCAATATAGAGGAGACTGTAAAGTCCTGACCCTGCAGTACAGACTTACATGAGGCACATGCTGAAGTCAAGGTCACTCTGGACCTGCACCTTTATTTCACAGCTCTCGAGTGCCACACTTGCCTGAGACCTGCCTTTATATACCTGTGTGGAACAGGTATGCCTGGTCTCCTGCAAGTGCACCCCTGGTGGTAAAATATGCTTGTGGTTACAGGTCATCTCTAGTTACAGTCATGTATAGCATGGTAAGATACAGTTATATACAGTAGTGTGAGATACATGACATCACCCTCCCCCAAGGTCTTATTGTCTTTATAGATTCAGTCTCTCAGGTAGTCTACGCTCTCGTGTGGAGCGTCTTAGTTGTGGTTCAGTTGTTTGCCTTGGTGCCTGTTTTTCTTTCGATGTGATTGCTGGTATCTCGCCTGGGCTGTCTGTTGAGACTGCCCTTTCCTCAGGTTGTTCCCTCTGTCTGTCTACCAGGTGTGGTGTGATTTCCACATTGTAGTCTGCCTCTGGTTCTGCAGTGTTGTTGGTGAATCTACTTTTTACTTGGTCTACATGCCTCCGGCAGGTTTGGCCATTGTCTATTTGTACAACCGGTAGCCTGTTTCCTTCCTTGCCTGTTACTGTCCCTGCAAGCCATTTGGGACCCCTGCCATAGTTTAGCACAGACACTTTGTCCCCTATCTCATTCCACTTCCCCCTCGAATTTCGGTCATGGTACTCAGTTAGCTTCTGGCGTTTTGCCTCAACAATTTCATGCATGTCTGGGAGGATTAACGAGAGCCTAGTCTTTAAGGTCCGTTTCATCAATAGTTGCACAGGGGGAACCCCAGTCAATGAATGCGGACGAGATCTGTATGCCAGCAGCAGTCGTAATAGGTGGCTCTGCAGTGTGGGACCTTGGATTTTTAGCATGCCTTGTTTAACGATTTTTGCACTGCTCGCTCCGCCTGGCCATTGGAGGCCGGCTTGAACGGTGCTGTCTTAACGTGATTTATGCCGTGGTCAACTATAAAATCTTGAAATTCTGCGCTGGTGAAGCACGGACCATTATCACTGATCAATATGTCAGGAATTCCGAGCGTTGCAAAAATGGTTCTAAGGCTCTCCTAAAGCTCTAAGTGCTCAAGTTTAAAATGGTGCACTCGATCCATTTTGAAAATGCATCGACGACTACGAGGAACATTTTGCCCATGAATGGGCCCGCATAGTCTACATGCACCCGTGACCACGGTTTGGTGGGCCAGGGCCAGGGGCTTAGGGGGGCCTCCCCGGGGGCATTACTGAGTTGGGCACAAATGGTGCACTGACGGACGCAGAGCTCCAAGTCCGTGTCAATGCCAGGCCACCAGACGTGGGATCTGGCTATGGCCTTCATAAGGACAATCCCCGGGTGCTCGCAGTGGAGCTCCCGGACAAACGCCTCCCTGCCTCGCAAGGGCATAACTACTCGGCTGCCCCACATCAGGCAGTCTGCCTGTAGTGATAGTTCATGCATGCACCTATGGAAAGGTTTGATCTCCTCGGGGCAGACATCGCGAGCCTCTGCCCAGTCACCAGTTAAAACACATCTTTTGACTAAGGATAACGTGGGGTCGCTGAAGGTCCAGGCTCTGATTTGGCAAGCCGTCATGGGCAAACCTGTGGATTCAAAGGCATTGATTGCCATGGCCATCTCACAGTCCTGTTCGTCGGACCCTTCCATGGTCGCCAGGGGTAGCCTGCTAAGCGTGTCGGCACAGTTTTCTGTGCCTGGTCTGTGCCTTATGGTGCAGTCGTAAGACGTCAGCATGAGTGCCCACCGCTGAATGCGCGCCGAGGCATTGATGTTTATTGCCTTGCACTCAGATAGCAGGGACGTGAGGGGTTTGTGGTCGGTTTCTAACGTGAACTTAGTCCCGAAAAGGTATTGGTGCATCTTTTTGACACCGTACACGCACACGAGTGCCTCCTCCTCAACCATACCGTACCTGCGCTCCGCCCGCGAAAGTGACCTGGAGGCATAAGTAATGGGTTGTAATTTACCCGCATCATTGACATGCTGTAAAACGCACCCGACCCCATACGCTGATGCATCACATGTAAGAACTAGCTTTTTACCTGGGTCAAAAAAGGCTAAAACACTATTGGAACATAAAAGGTTGCGTGCCTTATTAAAGGCGCGTTCTTGGGTGTCCGCCCAAAACCAATCGCATCCCTGTTTGAGTAGCACGTGGAGAGGCTCCAGCAGCGTGCTCAAGTTGTGCATAAAGTTCCCAAAGTAATTGAGTAGCCCGAGAAAGGCGCGCAGTTCCGAGACATTCCAGAGCCTGGGTGCCAGACGTATTGCTTCGATTTTGGATTCTGTTGGGTGGATTCCATCAGCAGCAATCCTTCTACCCAAAAATTCAACCTCGGGCGCGAGAACCAGACACTTGAATTTCTTAACTCTTAGGCCTACCCGATTCAATCGACATAGTACTTCCTCCAAATTGCGGAGATGGGAGTCAGTGTTCCTGCCCGTGATGAGTATGTCATCTTGAAACACAACCGTCCCCGGGATGGACTTGAGCAGACTCTCCATGTTGCGCTGGAATATAGCCGCTGCCGACCTGATGCCGAATGGACATCGATTGTACATAAAAAGGCCTCGATGTGTGTTGATGGTGGTGAGTAGGTTAGACTCTTCGGTCAGTTCTTGCATCATATACGCAGATGTGAGATCTAGTTTCGAGAAAAGTTTTCCTCCAGCCAATGTGGCAAATAGGTCCTCCGCTCTGGGCAGCGGGTATTGGTCCTGTAGGGAGACTCTGTTTATGGTATACTTATAATCCCCACAGATTCGTACGGATCCATCAGGCTTCATGACGGGGACGATGGGACTTGCCCAGTCGCTAAATTCCACGGAAGCCGGTCCAGTTCGTATTCAATCTTTTCCCTCATCACATAAGGCACAGCTCTAGCCTTGTGATGGACCGGTCTGGCATCCTGTGTGATGTAGATTTTAACTTTAGCTCCTTTGAAGCTGTCCACGCCTGGCTGAAAGAGATGTTCAAAATGACATAGAACTGTTGAGCAGGAGGTCCGTTCCTCTGACGACATGGCGTGAACATCATCCCATTTCCAATTTAGTTTTGCCAGCCAGCTTCTCCCCAATAGTGCTGGGAGATCTCCGGGGACAATCCACAGGGGAAGTCGGTTCACCGTCTCTTTGTGTGTGACTGAGAGCATGGCGCTGCCAAGGACTGGGATGATTTCTTTGGTTTCGGTCCTTAGTTTAGTGTCGATCCTTGTGAGTTTTGGTCTGTTGCTTTTGTGCGGCCACAGCTGTTCAAATTGTTGGACGCTCATGAGAGATTGACTAGCTCCCGTGTCCAGTTCCATGTTGACGGGTATCCCGTTGAGTAGGACCCTCATCATTATTGGAGGCGTCTTGTTGTAAGAACAGTGGACATTGATCGTGTTGACCCGCTGTACCCCGGCATCCCGGGCACTGTCCCCACCGTCTTCTGGTCCGCTTTCCGACCCTTCCGATTCGTATACCAACCGAGCTGCTGTTTTTCTGCACATGTGGGCCAGATGCCCTGTATAGTTGCAGTTTCTGCAAACGGCATGCTGAAATTGACACCCCCTTGATGAGTGCCTTCCCCCAGCACAGGCCGCTTCCATTGTTTCCGAAGGATGGCCTGCGTCTCGCTGATCTCTCTTGAGCTTCTCTCAATCTGTAGTTGATTGCTCGCATTGTGGGTTGATGTGGTATAAACGGCCGTTCATGTGGCCCTTGATGGCTTCTGGCGCCACTGCCTGCTGGTGAAGGCTTGCTCTACTGCCTTTGTCTGTGCGTGGGGTTAGCGGCTCAATTCACTCTGTGAACCCCTTGTTCCGATGTTTCGTTAATTGTTGTACCCGCAGTATAGATCAACCTCATTTCTTCTTCTCCTGCCAAGAATGTCTGTGCGACCAGTGCTGCTGCCTCTAGTGTCAAGTTCTTGGTCTCTATAAGCTTTCAGAATATGCCTGCGTGGCCTATTCCTTCAATAAAAAAGTCTCTCAGTACTTCTCTCCTTAGTTCATCGGAGAACTCACATAAACTAGCCAGCCTCCGAAGTTCCGCCACAAAGTCGGGTATGCTGTGGTCCACACAGCGTCTGTAGTTGTAGAACCTGTGTCTGGCCATGTGTATGCTGCTCGCTGGCTTCAGGTGGTCTCTCACAAGTGTGCTCAACTCCTCAAACAACTTGCTTGCTGGTTTCTCGGGTGCCAGCAGGTCCTTCATTAAGGCATATGTTATCGAGCCACAGCTGGTCAAGAGATGGGCTCTTCTCTTGTCTGCCATATCGTCGTCCAACCAGTATTTGGTTACAAAGCTTTGCTGGAGCCTTTCTATAAAGTCGTCCCAATTGTCTCCAGCATTGTATTTCTCATCTGAGCCGTTGTTAGCCATTCTGTGGATTCTGTGATCCCGTAACTCGTCGCCACTGTAAAGTCCTGACCATGCAGTACAGACTTACATGAGGCACATGCTGAAGTCAAGGTCACTCTGGACCTGCACCTTTATTTCACAGCTCTCGAGTGCCACACTTGCCTGAGACCTGCCTTTATATACCTGTGTGGAACAGGTATGCAGAGTCTCCTGCAAGTGCACCCCTGGTGGTAAAGTATGCTTGTGGTTACAGGTCATCTCTAGTTACAGTCAAGTATAGCATGGTAAGATACAGTTATATACAGTAGTGTGAGATACATGACAGAGACCACATCGTGAGCAGTGAATACAGCATACTAAATTGAAAGTACAACAAATAAATCACTGTTTCACCTGGAAGGTGTATTTGGGGCCCTGGACGGGGGAAGGGAGGAGGTAAAAGGACAGATGTTGCATCTCCTGCATTTGCACCATTTCAATTTGGCCCATCATCCCTTTTGTCCCTCTCATCTCTCCTGCCTTCCACCCTATCACAGACCTTCCCTTTTGTTCTCTTCCCCTCCCCCTTTCAGTGCATGTTAAGAATGGCCTGGAAATCCCGGCCTCCCTGGGTCCGTATGGAGTGTCTACAGACCCGGGAAGACATCGGAAAAGCTGGCTTTCAGCGCACAATGTGCATGCGCTAAAAAACGGCTTTTCTGATCTATCAAGCTAGAGTTTGACAGATCATCCATATCTCGGGAGCGAGGACATTAGCAAGGACAAGATTGTGGTATTTACCCATATCTTGCCCAGAAAATGGCCTCAAAATTCTTGAGCCTGATAAAAACAGGTGCATGGCCTACTTTTACAGGCGCAAGTGTTTAAAAACATACAAAAATATAATAAATTAAATTGAAAGAACACATTTTATTTTTAAAAACACTGCGCACTATGTTACATTTATTTTTAACCATAATTAAAAAAACTTTTTAAAAACTCGGATTTTTTTTCTATAAGTTTTTTGTGTTCTTTCCAAACACTCTCCAGTTCTGACAAATGGTCATCGACCCGAAACATTAACTCAGTTTTTCTCACCACAGACCCAGTGAGATTTCCAGCATTTTCTGTTTTTATATAAGAAATGATCTATTATTTATTGCTCTAGTAACGAGCTAACACAGATACGATGGGTCGAATGCCTCCTTTTGTGCTGTAATAGCTATGCTCGTCTGTCACTATTAACAGAGATTTCCACTTCCATACTTAAATTAAACAAAGTAAGTCCCTCCCCCTACAGTGGAAAGTGCCAATTCAGTGGGTTAATTCAGGAGCAAGGCATAAATCGGAGGCTCGCGCAGGAAACAGATTTCAGTGTGGCATTTTTCTATTAAATATTACCCGTCCTCATTAAATGTAGCACGTGTTTCTTTATCAGAGAGCTGTGTTTTACCTGCTGACACAGTATGTAGGAATTCACTATAACCCGAACCTCATTATAACACACAATGATACTCAGTTTCTGAAGATGAAAAAAAAGTTGACAAGTCTTGTCTACATGACCAAGGACCTCTAGCAAAAAATTCATTTTTAAACACCCGGATCTGCAATAGCTTGCAGTTAGCTTGAGCTCCTAATTATCTTTCAGAGGCCATCGTAAGACCCCTAACTGTGGATTCTGCCTCCTGTATTTATGTGGGAAGATAAAGAATTATTTCTCTACTTCTTTTTCTTGTGACAGCTTTTTTCTCTCTTCTTTTCATAAAGATCTCATCTTTGTTTAATGGTTTCTTATTTATCACATTCCTGTTTGATATAGGTTAAATTATGAGGGAAGATTGCATAAACTTATGTTGCCTTGGGGTTAGAAGGTTGAGGATTGATCTAACTGAGGTATTTCAAATGATTAAAAGATTTGATAGGGTAGATACAGAGCAATTATTTCCGCTGGTAATAGAATCCAGAACAAGGGCATAATATCAAAATTGAAGCTGGACCAGTTAGGAGTGTACTCAAACGTTTTTTTTTCCCATACAAAGGGTTGTGGAAATCTGAAACTTGTTCCCCAAAAAGCTGTAGATGTAAACTTTCAAGACTGAGATTGACAGACTTTTGTTAGGTAAGTGTATCGAGGGACATAGAAAAAGACTGGTAAATGGAGTTGAGGTACAGATCAGCTCTGAACTAATTGAATGGTGGAACAGGCTCGAAGGGCTGAGTGTGGCCTACTTCGGTTCCTGTATTTCAATCACCATTTTCTAATTACCGAGCTCTTTATTTCTCGGTCATCATCTCTCTGCGATCCATCTTTCTTCCCAGTACACTCTTGTTGAATATTATTCTCCAAGCTGTGTCTCTCACCATCTTTCAGCTTCACCCCTCAGTCATTCTCTTCTGAAATGGTCCAGCGAGCCATCAGTTGAATCAAACCACGACAACAAAGTCAGCACTGTGGGAGTACCTTCACCTCACGGACTGCAGCGGTTCAAAAAGGTAGCTCACCACCACCTTCTCGAGGGCAATTAGGGATGGGCGATACATGTCGACCTTGCCAGTGACCCCACATCCCGTGAAAGAATAAATTTTTTAAAATTCAGATCTGCTCTGGCTAATTCCCAGATGTATCTCACAATGTGCCTGGCTGTGCCCTTCATTATCTCCCAGCTCTATCACACTTCAGATAGCTCATCAATAAAGGCTCATACAACTGCTGTTACTGCCACATCCCAATAACCTATGCCTTCTCAGACCAATTCCAACTTATTGTAATTTCTTGAGAAATGGAAAATATTGCAGTTATTGCCCATGCCTACAATATGCTTGAGAAAGTTTGTGTTAACCACATGAGGCGAGACAGGAGGTCAGAAAGTGTAGATTCCCTTTGGTAGAAGGAAGGACATTGATGAACAAATTGGGTCTGTGACTAACTGATTAACTGAATTTAACTTTGCAACAAACATGGTAGGATTTGAAGTCATGACCCCTAGGTTGCCAATCCAGTTCAATAAACAGTAAACTACAGTACTTCCAGCATGCTCTTCACGCATGTTTGTTAGTTATCCGTGAACCAGCAAAATCAATTGCAGAATTGGGACCTGCATTACCCACATGGCGTTTGAACTCAACTAAACCTCTGCTTGGTAAATATACTCTTTGGGGGTGAAATTCTGTTGCGTCCGTTTGGGTGCGGTAACATCCGGGAGGCGGGACATTTTGCACCAGATGTGGATATCTCGCCCTGTGGCATGGACCCCACGATCGAAGCGACAATGGGGTGCAGAAGAAAGTTGTCAGATTTTATATTTTCCCAATGGTCGACACCGCCCCTTTAATTATCGCCCCGTGAGCGGCCGGCCACCTGGTTCACGACCCCAGAAGTTGTCATTGGCATCGCTTGGCGCAGCTGCAGGGGGCGATACCCAAGTTCAGGTCCGGGGTGATAGCGAGGTGCTGCACATGGTAATGGCATCGTCATCGCTGGCGTAATGGAGCAGGGCGCTACGGGTTACCGCTGGCGCTAAATCCCCGTGGAATTTAGCGGGAGTCATTAGCGGGGAAAAGCCGTTTGTCCCCCTCAAGTGCATTAACAGGAGGCGCAAACAACCCCAATTTCTAGGCTATGGAATCTATTTCAGATGCAACAATAGGCCGACGGACAGGATCTGCAGGCCCTGCATGTCGTGACTGGTGCTGGGAATAAAATAAATATGGTCGGATTCCAATTCTTTGCTGCCATTTCTGTCACTTTCCTGCTTGGGAAAACAAAATAGTTTGAGTGTCCTAAAATAAGTTGGAGAGAAAGAAGGAAATCCAAATATGATTAAAATATCCCTGGCAGCATTTACCCCAATTACAGAGTCAAAGGTGCCATTTCCTTTCCCCGCTTTCCTCCTATACATTCCTGGATCATATTCTTCAAGCTAGAAATAAAATCCAAATGATTAAATCAGAAAAGACAGTGAGCGGTATGTTTTTGTTGAAAGGATGCTGAAACAGAACAGGAGCAAGGAAACGGTCCATTCATTTGAAAACAATTTAATGCCAAACCAGGAAATCTGTGATTTCCTTTCAGAAGGAGCGTGTTGATGCAGGGCTTGGAAAGCACATGCAATGTAAGAAAAAAAGACTTGCATTTATGTAGCAATTTTCATGACCTCAGGACATCCCAAAACACTTTACAGCCAATGAAGTACTTTTCGAAGTGTAGTCACTGTTGTAATGTAGGAAACGCAGCAGCCCCTTCGCGCACAGCAAACTCCCACAAACAGCAATATGACCAGCTAGTCTGTTTCTAGTGCTAGATTGAGGGATAAATGCTGGCCAGGACACTGGGGAGAACTCCCCTGCTCTTCTTCACACAGCGGCACGGGATCGTTTACGTCCACCCGAGAGGGCAGACGTGGCCTTGGTTTAACGGCTCAGCTAAAAGACAGCATCTCCGACAGAGCAACGCTCCCAAAGCATTACACTCTTCATCTCAGCCCAGATTATGCGCTCAATTCCCTGGAGTGGGACTCAGCGGCGAAGGCAATACTGACTGAGCCACAGCTGACATATCTAAATGAGACTGGAAACTGAACTGAATTTATTTAACAAAATCAAACTCAACTCGGAACTATAATTGTGTGTGAAAAGCCCGATCAGAATGTTCATTATGATATCACATCAGTGTTTTCTTAGCAGAGTGATTATTTGCAAGAGTTTTTGGTGAGTCCATCTGCACAAGCGTGCTTGGACCCCTCCCGCCCGCCCACCCCCCTCCGTCCCACGCATGCGCAGACTCCTCGAACCCGAAACCGGAAGTGGGAATGGGGCCTGTATCGTGAGGAGCCCGGAGCTGCTGCCGACCACGTTGCTTTGCTGATTTAGCCTTTTGCCTAAAATTTCGCTGTGATTATCTACACGGCACAGGTTAGGAGGAGGTCTTAACCTGTGAGAGTGAGCTCTCTCTTGTCTGGAGTCGGCAGTCAGAATGGCTCGAATTACACTTTGTAAAGTCACTGATTACGTAGGCACGGTGGTTCTAATTACACATTCCAGAGAAACTGCTGGGTGTGTCTTATCCAAGGGGACCAATCAGCAATATGGTCATGTGATCAAGGGGACCCAAGCAGAGCATTTTTCTGTTGCAAATAAACACCAATGTCTTCCTGGACATCAATACCAGAAGCCATTAGCTGGAGAGAATGATGGGAGGAACCCTGAATTTATAGATCACTGTCTCACTGGTGAATAGTCCTATACTGGGATAAATACTTCTTGTTCGAATTCAAATTAAAGACACTCACGCATTTAATAGATTGTCATGTTCTAAAGCATGTAATATTCTTATTTTAGTCCCTTTTATCATGGTCACTGCACTCTGCTCTCAAGTCAGACAAGTTGATGGGCCGTCTATCTACTTCCTGAACTTGGCAGACTGTATTAGAGAGAATCCTATTATTGATGCAACAAAGCTGGTGTTTGATTGGCTCAGTGCCTCCTCCAATCGGAGCAACAAAAAATTGTTGTGTTGTATCAAAACAGTCGGGATGAACCCAGGCACCAGAGAGGCGAGATTAGGACTGGGGAAACCAGACCAGGCACATAGTAGTAGAAGGGGCCTCAAAAACAGGACAGAACTATGGGTTCAATTTTCCCCAATGCTGTTTTTTGCCATATTTGAAGAATTACACCCATTTTTTTGAGGGCTCCGACTATGCCAAAAAAAAACCTTTAAAGTTTCCCTGTTCTAATGTTTGAAATTGGCGCCACGCAGCCTATCCTTTAGCTTTGGGGAGTGTAGCCTAAGGTCTGTGCCGAAAAAAGGATGCCTCCCCTTCTGCGCATGCGCAGAAAAAAAAATGAAGTATTCTATGTGACTGGTTTGGGTGCGCATGCCCAGTAGACTTCCCGGTCTGCATTCGGCCATTTTTAAAGAGCCAGTAGTGTGTGAGAACTTTTATTCTGAGTGGAAAAAATCGGAGCTGCAATATGCGGCTCAAGGACCAAGAATTTCTCACAGGACGAAGTGGAGGCACTAGTTACTGTAATTGAGGCCAGATGGCGCGAGTTGGACACCAGCAGAGGTCAAATAAAAGTTTCACCAAAAGAAAAGAAGAAACGCTGGAACCAACTTTCACAAGATTACTGTGCAATGGTGACAACCCCGAGGTCTGGAGGCCAGTGAAAAAAGAAGTGGCCAGTGCAAAAAGAAAAAGCAGTTGGTGTAAGTAATATTTTCATTTATTCACTGGAATTGCAATTGTAAATGTGAGCATCTGTATATGTCCCACCCAGCTGAAAGACACCCTCTCTAAAAAGTTATATTTCATCTTTGCAGAGGAAGGTGGCCCACAACAAAAGAGACAGAACTCGAACAGGAGGAGGCCCGGCAAATCTGCACCCACGGACACCCTTAGAAGACAGGGTTGCTGCTTTGATGGGTGGTTGCCTGGAGAAAAGCAACCAGCATTGCACAAGCTGGGCCCACACTCGAGGCTGAAGGTATGTCTTGCAAATTCCACAGTTTGGCTTTGCTAAATGTTAAGTACTGCACGGGCTAGCAGTCCATGGGGGTTTCTCTGTCAGCTACGCTTCGGTTGATGCAATGTGTTATCATTCATCGTGGTCCTTCAAATCAGCCTGCTGCCTGCGCTGTGTGAGCCTACTCATGCCACCCACCCTGCCCCCTCCTCTGCTGCTAACCATTTGTCTGTTCTGTTATATTCTGCAGAACTTGAGGCCAAATCTGAGGAGGCTGAAGCCGATGCAGAAGAAGATTCGGATGTGGACGAGCCTGAAGAGGAGAACATCTTCCAAACCCACCTTCCAGACCAAGAGCAGGGGGTGAGGGGGAGCAGGGAGGATGAAGCTCCCACTCTTGTACTCACTCTGGAGGAGGGGTTGGTGCCAGCCATTGAGGTGCCAGCCCCTTTCCTGAGATTTGGGACATTTCATGATTTCACACTGTCTGAGGTTGCGGGTCCCAGTGGGATTCAGCGAGCCGCACCCAGGGCCCCGCCGTCTGAGGCTGCGGGTCCCAGTGGGATTCAGCGAGCCACACCCAGGGTGAGGAGGGGAAGGAGAGCTTGACCACGCTCTCCTGAAAGGCACGATATAACAAATGTGGCTCAGGTGATGGCAATGAGTGGGGAGAGCACTGACCTTACGCGATCACTTCTGGACACCATCAGTGGAGTGGGTGATGAGGTATCGGGACTTTCGGGAGAAGTAACAATACTCACGAGAAATGGGAACTCTGTCCGGGAACATGAGGGAGGGAATGTCGCAGGTAGTTGATACACTGTAGGTGAACATTCGGGAGGGAATGTCGGAGGTAGTTGAGATGCTGTCAAGGCACATGAGGGAGGGAATGTCGGAGTTAGCTGCTGCAATAAGGGAACACACTCAGACCCCGCAACCACTGACAGAATCAACTGACACTCCCACTCCAATCCCTCTGAAGAGGCCCAAGCCGGGCCTTCCACATTACCGCCTGCCCACGCCCTCCCATCAAGAAGTGCGCATTACCCGAGATGCTCGAAAGAATAAGCTTGGTACCGACCCGAAAACTCTGCGCCACCACCTGCGGGCAGGGGTGGAGTCACCAAGACCAAGCGTAGTGGGCGGTCTTCGAATAAGGTGGAGGAGAGATGGGTGCAGCCTTTCTTTGCTGCTGTTATTATTATCATTGTTACTGTTGTAACTGTTCTCAAATTAAAAGTTTTTTGTAAGTGATGTAAATTTACAAGTTTAAAAGTTTGTAATTGATCTTAACTGAATAGTTTAAAGTTTGATACAAGAATATTTTTATTAAAGCTAAGTTAAGTATAAGCAAGTTAAAATTTTGAATAAAATATATATTTTAAATTATAACTGAATCATTTCCATTATTTGTTCCATTAACACAACGCAACATTACGGAAAGATCCAAACAGTAAACATGGTCCATGTGGAATAGCTGCCATTGCGCCTTCAGGCAGTAAAGAGTTCATGGATGAGCTGCTGTCACAAGGCTCGAGCAATCGTTAAAGGGGCACGACGGCCTACCCTCCTCCGACATCGTGCTCTGGGTTCAGGTAGTTGCATGGCTTCCTCATCCTCCTCGTCATCTGCATCTTCTTCCTCATCATCAGCCACTCTCACCTTGGGTGGGTCTTCTACTACCAGCTGCTGCTGCCTCATGATCGCTAAGTTGTGCAGTATGTAGCACACAACAGTGAACGACCGACAATCTCAGGGGAGTATTGCAAGTAGCCTCTGGAATGGTCCAGGCGTCGGAAACGCTGCTTCAAGATGTCAATGGTCCTCTCTATTATGCTACGCATCAAAATGTGCGACATGTTGTATTCCCGCTCAGCTTCCATCCGGATTACGTGTAGGAGGAGTCATGAGCCAGGTGGCGAGGTCATACCCTTTGTCTCCCAGCAGCCAGCTCTGCCCTTCTGGCTGTTGCTGAAACATGGCAGATATAGCAATCTTGCGTAGGATGAAAGCATCATGGGTGCTCCCAGGGTATCTCGCATCAACTGCCATGATGCGATGCATGTCGTCACAGACGAGCTGCACATTCATGGAGTGGAAGCCTTTTCTCTTCGTGTACATCTCGGAATCCTCCAAAGGTGCTCGCAAGGCAATGTGGGTACAATCAATGCAGCTCTGTACCTTGGGAAAGCCAATAATCCTGGAGAAGCCCACAGCTGTCACACATTGCCTGGGCGGTCATGGGAAACTTAATGCAGTCATTCCTCCATGCATATAGTGCAACAGTCACCTGCTGAATGCAGATATGTGTTGCATGTTGAGAAATGGCACATACATCTCCAGTTGTGGCCTGGAATTATCCAGATGCATAGAATGAAAGTGCAGCTGTAACCTTTACTTCAACTGACAAAACAGTCCTCCTGACATTTCTAGGGTGCAGGTCTGCTTTTACCAACTCTCAGGTCTCGGTTACAAGTTCTTTTGTGGAAACACAGCCTTCTCACACAGTCTGCCTCACTCAGGTGCAGGTATGAATGTCTGTCTCGATATACCCGATGTGGGTAAGGCCTCCTGCCCATCATCCCACGTGCTCTGATGTTCCTCAGGTGATGCTGTGTAATCAACCTTCTCCTCCGCAGCACCATCATGCAGAAGGCTTGCACGAGGTCTGGCATTGTCAATATTGCCCCCATAATTAAATTGTAGCTTTGCAACAACCTCAAAACAGCAGGACAAAGCACGCACACCTTTCCTCTGTCTCTCCAAGGTGCATGATCTAGAATGGACCACACCCTGGTCTGCGCTTGCGCAATAGGCTTGCTTACAATGGGAAGCTAGGCATTCAATGAAGACATTTGGGGCAACAAAGTGCACTGCAATTCTTGAATTTTTTATTTTTTTCGAAGTACCACCCCACCACGGACCGAATGTCTCCTCACTGGGCTCGAGGGTCGGAGTGTCAGCCGGCAGAATCGCTCCCTCGCGGGGCTTGGGGCTCGGCTTCCACCACCACCCACCCAGGCTTCTTTTGAAGCTGCTGAAGTGGACAGAATTGAGCATGAAAACAGAGCTATTAAAGATTGATCATTTATAGCCGAAGAGTTCTTATCCCTTATATAAGAAATATAAGTGGCTGGCAGATCAGTTTGGTTTCCACCCCGTGCCCGCCCCCGCCCTCGCGCCGCCCCCCCCCCCCCGCCAACTTCCACCCTCCCGGGGTTCTTTTGAAGCCCAGTCCTGAGCCCGCGTCCAAGCCAGGGAGCAATTCTGCCGGCCAACGCTCCGACCCTCGAGCCTGGTGAGGAGAGGTTCGCTGGTGGGGTGGTACTTTAAACAAAATCAAAAATTCAAGAATTGATTTAGACTTCCAATTTCTCCCTTTTGACTTTGAAAAAAAGAAAGATTTATGATGCATATTCTCTGCCTTCTTCACTCCCTCCAAAACTTTGGCTAAAGACAATGGCGTCTTTCTGCGCCGATTTTGTAATGTGCGCCGATTTTTAAAAAATGCCCAGAATGTTTTTTGGGAGCGGTCACATACGCCGTCCTAGGAAAAATGGAAATTGGCCAAACTTGCTTAAATCTGAAAAACTGAAAAACATCGCAAAAAAATCGTACCCAAGTGAATCATGCTGGCAGAGAAACTTTGGGGACACTTGGAGATTTTTATTTAGGTCCAAAAAAAACAGTGGACGCCAAAAAAACGATGCAGATAATTGGGGAAAATTGAGCCCAAAGCTTCTCAGATTCAGGGCTTCGCTTTCAAGATTACATTACAGCCCTGATATTGTTGTTTCAATCTCTCCTGAATACCAAATCCAAAAATAAAATTACAATTATATTTAAAAAATGTATTAAACAGACATTACCACCTTGTTAAACAGTATGGAATGTATGTTAGTTAACAGAATAGAGGTCAGAATAAATTATTTTTCTTAAAAGGCCCCCTAATATATCATACACAATGATTTGTTATGATCTGCAGCACACTTCTTGAAAGGGTGTTGGAAGCAGATTCAATAGTAACTTTCTAAAGGGAATTGGATTTACACTTAGAGGAGATATTTGCAGGGCTGTGGGGAAAGAGCAGCGGAGTGGGACTAATTGGACAGCTCCTTCAAAGAGCCGGCACAGGCACGATGAAACATGTAAAATTCTGACGGGATTGGACAGGTTAGATGCAGGAAGAATGTTCCCGATGTTGGGGAAGTCCAGAACCAGGGGTCACAGTCTAAGGATAAGGGGTAGGCCATTTAGCACTGAGATGAGGAGAAACTTCTTCACTCAGAGAATTGTGAACCTGTAGAATTCTCTACCATAGAAAGTTGTTGAGGCCAGTTCGTTAGATATATTCAAAAGGGAGTTAGATGTGGCCCTTATGGCGAAAGGGATCAAGGGGGTATGGAGAGAAGGCAGGGGTGGGGTACTGAAGTTGCATGATCAGTCATGATCATATTGAATGGTGGTGCAGGCTCGAAGGACCGAATGGCCTACTCCTGCACCTATTTTCTATGTTTCCATGTTTCTATGAGCCGATTGGCCTCCTTCTGTGCTGTAAGATTCTATGATTCCAAGATTTCTTCCTCTCATTTTCTCCGTTTACACATTCTGCCCTGACAAAAGTCGAGTCTTCCTCAGATTAAGTACACCTATTAAATCGAGGCAGGTTATTGGATGATGGAAGGGCCATGATAGCCGAGACCAAACTTGTTCTTACCCAATTTCCACACACATGTACAGCTCAAACAGGGCTCACGAGACATCAAGTGACAGGAACCCTGGATGATGTGTTTCTCCCCATTCTTAGGCTGGGGCTGGCCACGCCATTTAGAATGTCCCAGTATCACCCGTGGGTTAGGGTCAAAAGTGGAACATTCCTGATCTACAAAATTCGGTACAACACCTTAGCGACACATTTACACACTTGGCCATCTAAGGATTAATGCAGGTCCGAATTGGTCTTATAGACATTGTCATTGTTCCATGAACAATGGAGGAAGTCAGCGAGAGGCATTCAAGTTCATCCAATTCCTGAGCAAAGTAGGCGTGAGAATCTATACTGTAAACAGGAGTCGAGAGAAAACAATTTTGTTGTGTCTGGAAAGCTTCAGTCAGACTGACTGACATCTTGCTCATTACAATGGAGAGCTCAGAGCTGGAGGCTTGTTTACTTTCGACAATATTCAACGTGATATTGTATTGTGCTCCTAATTGCCGGGTTCAGACAAACTTTGGCCCTCAGTGTACCATTGCCACTCATCATTCAACACCTTTACATCGGAGAAAGAAAGAAAAGGTTTTGATAGAGTAGACATAAAGAGGGTTTCCACTTGTGGGGAAGAGCAAAACTAGAGGCCATCAGATTAATATAGTCACCAAGAAATCCAATAGGGAATTCAGAAGAAACTTCTTTACCCAGTGTGAGAATGTGGAACTTGTTTCCCACATTACAACAGTGACTACACTCCAAAAAGTACATAATTGGCTGCAAAGCGCTTTGAAATGACCGGTGGTCGTGAAAGGCGCAATATAAATGCAAGTCTTTTCTTTCTTCACAGGGAGTGGTTGAAGCGAATAGTACAGACGCATTTACGGGGAGGCTAGACAAGCATATGACGAAGAAGGGAATAGAGGGTTATGCTGATAGAGTTAGATGAGGAAAGATGGGAGGAGGCTCGAGTGGAGCATCACCACCGGAATGGACTGGTTGGGCCGAAAGGCCTGTTTCTGTGCTGTATATCCTATGTAACTTGCATTTATATATCGCCTGTCATGATTGCAGAACATCCCAATGTGCTTTACAGCCAAAGAAGTAATTTCGCAAAGACAGGCCAGCCAATTTTGTACACAGTAAGAGCCTACAAACAGCAATGAGATAATGATCAAATCATCTGTTTTAGTGATGTTGGTTGAGGAATAAACATTGGCCAGAACACCAGGGAGAACACCCTTGCTCTTCTTCAAATGGGATCTTTTACATCCACCTGAGGGGGCAGCCAGGACCTCGGTTTAACGTCTCATCTGAAAGACAGCACCTCGAACATTGCAGCGCTCCCTCAGCACTGCACTGAAACGTCAGCTCAGATTTTATGCTCAGTGTTTAGAGTGGGACTTGAACCCTCAACCTTCTGACGCCAGAGGTGAGAGTGCTACCCACTGAGCCACGGCTGATGCCTAAAGTGCCATGTTCCCCCCATGTGCTAAAACAGCTGAGTTCAGGCCCCAGCTTCTGTCTCTACCCGAGCATTAACCCTACAGCACAGTGACCCATTGTTAAAGACAGCTTCATACCCATAATGATTTTGCAGTAGAAATATTCTAATTTACAACCATTCTAAAAAAAATCTTGGCTTGACGTGAACTGACTGACAATGTTACGGAGAGTAAATGTATTGCCGCATGGCATCAACAACTCCTCCACTTTGCAATGTATGTAGTCATCAATTCTTATTGCTGAAGAAAATTAGGGGCTTTAATCTTTTCTAAAATAAAATCATGAAGGATCATTGCTTAAACCAAATCTTGCACTGAGCAAGGCAAGATCTGATTAACATGTTAGTGAGACACATCTCGACAGCTCACGGACCAGATAACATTCGGATCTGGCTACACCCTGCAGGATATTGTCAGTTTAATTCTGGTGCCCTGCACTGGATGGATTATCAACCCATCAGTGATTCACCTCCGACAATATCCTTTTTCCGTGAGGAGCAGTATCGTTGTTCAACTTTCTTTTAAAGAAAAAAAAAGAGACTGTGATGCATAATCATCCCTCTGGGTGAAACGAATGAAAATAAATCTGGCCCGCTCCCTACCCAGCGAGTCTGCGCGGGGCGGGGGTCGCCGTGCATGGTGATGATGTCATCGCCAGTTGCGCGACGGCCCGGGACAGCTCCTCTGCAAATTCCACCTCCCGGAGGCGCGAACCGGCCTCTAAAAAAGGGGCAATTTCGTCCCCCCCCAATCTTGAAAGCTAGCTTGAGGATTGTATACTCATCCCCTCATTGATTTATACATTTGCCTAACTTCTGTTGCACTTTTAATAAAACGCTAAAAGCAGTAATGGGATGAGATGTATGTAGTTAAGACAGGAGAATGATCAACAGGAACTTTTACACTTCGATAGCGTACAGAAAGGCAGCTCAGCGTGTAGATAGGAAGGAAACTCAGGACAGAAGGGAAGGAGGCAGGAGGATGCCAAAATATCATCAAAAGAAGCTCTCCATTACTGGGGCTTTCCTCACATCGTGTCTGGCTCTGTTACAAACTAATTCGAATGATAGAATGATCCAGCACAGAAGGAGGCCATTCGGACCATGTATGGGATGATCGGGACTGATCGCTATGATTAGTCAAGAACTCCATTATCGCTGTATCATGCGACTACCGGGATGATAGAAGGTTAAACTAAATGGTCCGTAGTCTTTTTTTCTCTCGTAATTTCTGTGTTCCAACGGAAAGTTCCATGAAGATCTTTGAAGGCAGGGATGGAGGTGGCAAGGCAGGGGTAGAGGGGGTGAGGGTAGGGCCAGAGTGGCCGATGGAGAGGCCTCCAATGCTGAAGTGGAAAACGATATGTTACACAGTGCTAAAGCAGCTCCCTCTACAAACACCTTCTTGTTTCGAGCAATAAACAAGAGATCAATTTTACTCAGCACTGATTTGAAACTCAAGGCAGAAACTCCTGGGACCAAAAAGCAGCCTTTCATTATTAACTCATGATTTAGTGGTGGAATTTTGCTTGTGGTCATACTGGGGACGTACAAATAAAGCCCTTTTCCAATGTGCTTTGAGAAAGCACTGTCTCGCTCTAAAGTACTGTCTGGAAAAAACAGGGAACTGTAAGACAGTTTTAATATGCAACACTAGCAGCTCTGTTCATCTGCAATAACAGCTCAAGGCATAGGAAGGTTTATAATGTGCTCTGCATTCAAGATCAATCAACGTTGGGAACTTTAATTTCTTGCTACGAGGGAGCCAATTTTACAGCTTCATTCTAATGCTGCAAACTCTGCTATCAAACATTGATTACACTCAAGGCTAGTTTAATAAAGAAGAATAAGCAATTATATTATCACCTCTCTTGTGCAAGGCAGATAACACCCATGTGCCCACTCCAAAGACTCCATTTGCTCACAAACTCAGAGAACCATTCTCCACATCGTTACATCAAGCTTTGATTTCATTGACTGTAAAGTGCTTTGGGACATTTGGGTTCATAGAAACATAGAAAATAGGTGCAGGAGTAGGCCATTTGGCCCTTCGAACCTGCACCACCATTCAATAAGATCATGGCTGATCATTCCTTCAGTACCCCTTTTCTGCTTTCTCTCCATACCCCTTGATCCCCTTAACCGTAAGGGCCATATCTAACTCCCTCTTGAATATATCCAATGAACTGGCATCAACAACTCTCTGCGGCAGGGAATTCCACAGGTTAACAACTCCCTGAGTGAAGAAGTTTCTGCACAACTGCAGTAAAGCGTCCCTGCTCCTATACACAAATCCCCTAGCTGCGAAGGCCAACATACAATTTTCCTTTTTCACCGCCAACTTTCAAAGACTGATGAACCATGATACCCAGGTATCGTTGCACCTCCCCTTTTCCTAATCAGCCACCATGCAGATAATATTCTGTCTTTGCGTTTTTGCCCCAAAGTGGATAACCTCACATTTATCCACATTATACTGCATCTGCCATGCATTTGCGCACTCACGTAACCTGTCCAAGTCACCCTGCAGCCTCCGAGCGTCCCCCTCACAACTCACACCGCCACCCAGTTTAGTGTCATCTGCAAACTTGGAGATATTACACTCAATTCCTTCATCCAAATCATTGATGTATATTGTAAAGAGCTGCGGTCCCAGCACTGAGCCCTGCGACACTCCACTAGTCACTGCTTCCCATTCTGAAAATAACCCGTTTATCCCGACTCTCTGCTTCCTGTCTGCCAACCAGTTCTCTATCCACGTCAGTATATTACCTCCAATACCATGAGCTTTGATTTTGCACACCAATCTCGTGTGTGGGACTTGTCAAAAGCCTTTTGAAAGTCCAAATACACCACATCCACTGGTTCTCCCTTGTCCACTCTACTAGCTACATCCTCAAAAAATTCCAGAAGATTTGTCAAGCATGATTTCCCCTTCATAAATCCATGCTGACTTGGACTGATCCTGTCACTGCTTTCCAAATGCGCTGCTATTTCATCCTTAATAATTGATTCCAAAATTTCCCCACTTTTGATGTCAGGCTAACCAGTCTATAATTACCCGCTTTCTCTCTCCCTCCCTTTTTAAAAAGTGGTGTTACATTAGCTACCCTCCAGTCCATAGGAACTGATCCAGAGTCGATAGACTGTTGGAAAATGATCACCAATGCATCCACTATTTCTAGGGCCGCTTCCTTAAGTACTCTGGGATGCAGACTATCAGGCCCCGGGGTTTATCGGCCTTCAATCCCATCAATTTCCCTAACACAATTTCCCTCCTAATAAGGATTTCCTTCAGTTCCTTCTTCTCACTAGACCCTCGGTCCTCTAGTACTTCTGGAAGGTTATTTGTGACTTCCTTCATGAAGACAGAACCAAAGTATTTGTTCAATTGGTCTGCCATTTCTTTGATCCCCATTATAAATTCACCTGTTCCAACTGCAAGGGACCTACAATTGTCTTCACTAATCTTTTTCTCTTCACATATCTGTAGAAGCTTTTGCAGTCAGTTTTTATGTTCCCGGCAAGCATCTTCTCAGACTCTATTTTCCCCCTCTTAATTAAACTCTTTGTCCTCCTCTGCTGAATTCTAAATTTCTCTCAGTCCTCAGGTTTGTTGCTTTTTCTGGCCAATTTATATGCCTCTTCCTTGGATTTAACACTATCCTTAATTTCCCTTGTTAGCCACGGTTGAGCCACCTTCCCAGTTTTATTTTTACTCCAGACAGGGATGTACAATTGCTAAAGTTCATCCATGTGATCTTTAAATTTTTGCCATTGCCTATCCACCGTCAACCCTTTAAGTGTCATTTTTCAGTCTATTCTAGCCAATTCACGCCTCAAACCATTGAAGTTACCTTTCATTAAGTTCAGGACCCTAGTTTCTGAATTAACTGTGTCACTCTCCATCTTAATAAAGAATTCTACCATGTTATGGTCACTCTTCCCCAAATGGCCTCGCACAACAAAATTGCTCATTAGTCCTTTCTCATAACACATCACCCAGTCTAGGATGGCCAGCTCCCTAGTTGGTTCCTCGATATATTAGTCTAGAAAACCATCCCTAATACACTCCAGGAAATCCTCCTCCACCGCATTGCTACCAGTTTGGTTAGCCCAATCAATATGTAGATTAAAGTCACCCATGATAACTGCTGTACCTTTATTGCCTACATCCCTAATTTCTTGCTTGATGCTGTTCCCCATGAACATAAGAACATAAGAAATAGGAGCTGGAGTGGGCCATTTGGCCCTTCGAGCCTACTCCGCCATTCAATAAGATCATGGCTGATCAGATCTTGGCCTCAACTCCACTTCCGTGCCCACTCTCCATAACCCTAGTCTCCCTTATCGTTCAAAGATAAGAGGTGCTGTATGATTGATAGTTCTTTCTTTCTCGTTCGTCAGAAGAGAGCAGATTAAGCAAAAACAGTTCCATTTTTCTTTTAAACAAATCCATTTCAGAATTATTTTTTTTAATATAAAATAGCTGGATGAATGTCTCATTTTTCTAATCCACAGAGGAGATGAGAGCAATACAAATATAACTTCTCAAACCCCTTCTCCTCTAATCGCATTGTAAATGCAACTGCTCATAAAACCATTCAAAACCAATTGAACACTTTCCCCATTCACATTTTCATCTGTTTTTCGTACCAATCGGTGGGGGCGAGCGGTGTTGAATAAAAAGGCGGGCATTTGATCTGGGCATTTATGGGGTAGGTTTTCAACTTGCCGCTTGGGCATTAAACATCTGTCCTTTATAGAAATTACCCAAATTATCCTGGGCCAATATTTATCCCTTAATCAACATCACGAAAGCAGATTACCTGGTCATTATCACATTGCTGTTTGTGGGAGCTTGCTGTACGCAAATTGGCTGCCGCGTTTCCCACATTACAACAGTGAACACACTTCAAAAAGTACTTCATTGGCTGAAAAGTGATTTGGGACATCCAGTGGCCGTGAAAGACGCTATATAAATGCAAGTCTTTCTTTCACTTTTAATTTTCTGTTCCAAAAATTTCAAAGGAAAATTGAAAATCTACCCCAGCATGTAACAATTTCATAAATGCAATGGTTAATATCCATAATAACTTCATCACTACACAGAGCAATTCTTCCCCTCGAAGCTTGTTTGGAGCTGCAGTGAATGGTAGCCACTTTGTTGTGGTTTGCTTACTGTTGATGCACAGTTCACAACAGTCATAAAGCACAGTGTTGGGGGAAATGAGCAGATACACCTCCCTGGGTCAATAATCCATACTACTGCTTCTGCTTGGGATCTCCCTGATATGGTGTTTTGATAGTTACCTCATGAAGCTTACTTTAGATTTTGAAAAAGAGAAGACTGCCTTTTTTCCATGGCTCCAGTGAAGGCCTATAAGGGTGCTTCCATAATCTGGCTCGCCCAGCGGAGGAGTTGTTCTCACAGGATGGAGACTTTCTGAAATCATTTGGGTGCAGGTCGTGATCACCTCCACCATGAAAACCAATGGACTGAATATCAGTCGCTGTGTGTTCAAGATTTTCTGAGATGCAATCCCTGGGAATGTTAGATTGCAGAATCATTTCTATCTGTCATCCTGCAATTTTTGCAAAACATTCACAGTGCGCGCGTAAGTTCAGCCTGAAAATTTGTATCACGGAGCATTTGGATCTTGCTCCAGTTTAGCTGTGCTACTTCGATCAAGACCCACTCAAACGTACTGGGCCCATGTGAATGTTCAGGTCCTGGAAATGGTACAGAGAAAAGAAAGACTTTATATAGCACCTTTCACAACCTCAGGATGCAATAACGCGCTTTACAGCCAATTAAGTACTTTTCGAAGTGTAGTCACTGTAAGAAACACAGAAACCAATTAGCGCACAGCAAGGTACCACAAAAAACAATGTAAGAACCAGATCATCTGATTTTAGGGGTTGGCTGAGGGATAGATATTGGCCCAGGAAAGCAGGGAAAACACCCCTATTCTTCTTTGAATAGTGCCACGGGATCTTTTATGTCCACCTAAGAGGGCAGACAGGGCCTCGGTTTAATGTCTCATCTAAAAGACAGGCTAAGACTCTAACTCCCGATAATCAGGAATTCTGGAGAAACTGAGGACTTTCAGTCTTGTAAATTGTGAAGTGACACTATAGAGATGTACGAGATAATAAATAGTATAGAAAAGGTAAATCTGGAATACTACCTTAAACTAACAAAAGCAAACAGAACTAATGTCATCAGAAATGTTGTCAGAAAAATCTTCTTCTGGCAGAGTGAACAACACTGTGGAATAGACTTTTGAAGTGTTGTCACTGTTATAATGTAGAAAACACAGCAACTAAATTTGCACACAGCAAGCTCCCACAAACAGTAATGTGATAATGAGGAACAATTAGACACTGTGAGGGGGCACAGTACCATATGGATAGATGAGCCAAGGTGGCATCGCTTATCTTTATCTGTCTTGTAATCTTGTGAGGGATCTCATCCAGTAGTTGAGTGACAGGCTGGCACAATTTATCAAACTGGCAACTGGCAAATTGAAAGGCTTTCCAACCTACGGCTTCACAATTCTGAATGAAGTGTCTTTGCTGTTATATCACTGCGTCCATATTTTTCAATTTGAAGTGCATTCCTGTACTATGAAGTTAAGCACAAACTGATCTTTATACGTTCGCAAAAGGCTCACACAGTAGGTTAAATTCAACATTAAGCAAGGGACTTCACAAAAACCAAAATGAACGACCCACACGGATAGCGTTACAGTCCGCATCAGTTCAGACATCTCATTGCACAAGAGCACTGAGGTACGAACTCTGCCTCTTCAGTCGGATGGAAATGGTGTAATTTTGGTTCAAACCATGAGAGAGCATTTTAACAAAATCTCTTTGTACGACACATTTCCAACTACTTTATTTTGAAAGTGCTTACTGTTGATCCATACTCTTTCATACTTATGCCACCGCATCTGTTGCAATGCTGAAGGACAGTTTCAACATCAGAGATGAGAGCTCATTTGAATTGATCATGTCTTTAGGTTTTGATTTGGTTTCAACAGGACTGGAACGTAGGTCCTTTGGAGTAGGTCCAAAGTCCAAATATTAAAACCACAGCAGCAAACTGGAAAAGGTGGGACTTTAGGATAAGATTGCACTTTAGGGCCTAATGTTCTGAGTCTGTGCTGTCAGTTGGGTGGGTCACCTACCTGTAGAACTGAAATTTGGGGGCACATATTTAATGGTTTGATTGGGAGTGTTGGGCACTGATCTGGGTCATGACAACATATTCCAGAGCTAGAGGAAAGAAAGGTTCAAGAGGGAACAATAGCTGGGGAAAACCGAGGGCTCAAAAGGTAAGCTTTTTTTTAAGAAGGAGAGATATCATTCGAACAGTTTTGAAAGTTGTGGTGGTGGTGGTGGGGGGGAGGGGAGGGGGGCGGCGACATGGGGAAATCACTTTGACACTCCCCATTAACACCTTACCAAAAGACAGATTTGTGGAAATAAAAATAGAGAGCGACAAGGCCATAAAAGGATTTGTAAGTGGGTTATACGCCGATAACTAGTAGAAATACAAATGACTGCCCAGAAATACTTCTATGTAAAAAACAGTACTTTCCGAAAGGACACATTTAAACACGGACATGATGCAGGGGTTTGACTCGATAAATTCTTTGGTGTAATAGTGTTTCTGTTTCATTAAAATAAAATTCTGGTATATTTTCAGAACCCCCAGAGGAACCCAATACAAGGATCCCCTCTTTAAATTGTTTGAATTCTACTCCTTCAACCAGACTTTAAACTATTTCTTTTCATTACGGAACATTAATCACATCATTCTTTAAAAAAACCTGTAAAAGAAAGTTTTTCATTACAAAACTAATTTACTTTTTGATGTTTTTTTTAATGGCAGTGAATTTTAAATGCATTACACCATAATATAGGCTTATTATTATTTTACAGAACTGTGTGACTTTGGTTTATTAAACTTTCATATACCCATTCCGCAAATGGGATTCCAGTTGCTTCTTGTTTGAATTTGCTAGAAATGTTCTATTGGAGTCTAATAGCAACAGTACTAGAGTCTCACTAATCTGTGCAATAGCTAACATATTGACTTTTTAAATGTGGGAAAAGAAATGAATATTCGTAGGATCATAGAATGGTTCCATCACAGAAGGAGGCCATTTGTCCCGTCGAGCCCGTGCCGGCTCTCTGCAAGATCATTTCAGCTAGTCCCACTCCCCTGCCCTTTCCCCGTAGCCCTTCAAATTTTTTTCCTTCAGGTTCTTATCCAATTCCCTTTTGAAAGCCATGATTGAGTCTGCCTCCACCACCCTCTCAGGCAGTGCATTCCAGATCCTAACCACTCACTGCGTAAAAAAAAGCTTTTCCTCACGTTGTCTTTGGTTATTCTGCCTTAAATCTGTGTCCTATGGTTCTCGACCCTTCTGCCAGTGGGAACAGTTTCTCTCTATCTACTCTGTCTAAACCCCTCGTGATTTTGAACACCTCCATCAATTCTCCTCTCACCCATCTCTGCTCCAAGGAGAACATCCCAATCTTGGAAAGTTAGAGCATCAAGAAAGTTACTGACCTGAAAAATATAGTCAGCAATTATAGTTCTTGCTGCTTAGGAGTACACTGTAATGGCCACTGGAAGAGAGATTCATAGACACTGTTTATTTTCTCAGTAGTTTACAACATGTGTAGAAATAAAAATGCCACTCGATGGGAACCATGACTTGTTGAATCAATAAAGTATTGAGAGGAAATGTTTCAACTTTTAAAAGGAATGACTCAACTGCTGCAGGATTGTGAAGAATATAAGAGGGAAGCATGAAGAATTGGTCAATGCGTGAGGATTGTAGAATGGCCAGTATAGTCGATCAATCATCTTATGCTGCTCTGTGAGTAATGGAGAGATAGGAATGCAACCAACTATTTGTGCGGGGAGTAAGAGAAAGGAAGAAAGAGGAAACAGAAACAGTGAATGACTAAAAAGAACTTCAAGGAAGATTCAAAGGATACAAAAAAACACAAGAGATGTGAAAAAGAAAAACAGTAGCAGAAAAACGTGCACTTTAAATGACCACACGAAGTTATAATCATGGAATTATGGTAATATTGAGTTCCATCATCATCATAGATAGTCCCTCGGAATCGAGGAAGACTTGCTTCCACTCTTAAAATGAGGCCTTAGGTGACTGAACAGTCCAATACGAGAACCACAGTCCCTGTCACAGGTGGGACAGATAGTCGTTGAGGGAAGGGGAGGGTGGGACAGATTTGCCGCACGCTTTTTCTGCTGCCTGCGCTTGATTTCTGCATGCTCTCGGCGATGAGACTCGAGGTGCTCAGCGCCCTCCCGGATGCACTTCCTCCACTTAGGGTGGTCTTTGGCCAGGGATTCCCAGGTGTTGGTGGGGATGTTGCACTTTATCAGGGAGGCTTTGAGGGTGTCCTTGAAATGTTTCCTCTGCCTGCCTTTGGCTCATTTGCCGTGGATGAGTTCCGAGTAGAGCGCTTGCTTTGGGAGTCTCGTGTCTGGCATGTGGGCATCATATCATATATCATATCATATCCAGTGCCATAGCCATCACTGAGTTAACCCGTGCAACCTCTTTGGTAATGTATTTCTGTCCTGCATAGTCGGGAGGACTGAAGGTTTGTAAGTGCACAAAGGAGGGTAAAGCTTGATAAAATGCGCCTTTAGTCCTTTAGTGTTGCAATGTAATTGTAAAATATCAAAAACTCTGGATGGCCATGTTTGTTATAGGCGAGAAGCCATGTTTGTGATGGTCGAGCCGCCATGTTTGTGATGGGTGAGAAGCCATGTTTGCATCAGTAAAAATTTGATCCTGACTTTTACCCTAATCGTCATTACCACAAATATGAAATTCAAATCTTGAATGCCTCATTCAATAATCTGAAAGGATGGAGGACCCTGAAACATGCACAAAAGTATATATACTTTAAAACTGAGACTCTTAATAGCAGTGGTCTAACACTAAAATACAATCCGTAATAAATACTGTGTCATTCTTGCTCAAAATGTGGTTCTTCATATTGAACACTTCTTAAAAAATAACATCTAATTTTAATTCATTTAGTTGGCATTTGTGCTGGTGGTTTAGCAATGGCAGAGATTCTACAACTGAAAATTCTCCAGATACTTTAAAATGGTCTTTACTTAAAATTATATATCCTAACCTTGAAAAGATTAACGTATTGTTTCAACATTTTTAAGAATGAATCTAGCTCCTGTAATCTGCAGACCTCTCACAATTCTGATCAATGAGGAACCAATTAAAAGGTAGAAAAAAAAACATTTTCAAGTTAACGTGAAATTCAAGGATAACTGTTATTGGAATAAATGGGACACCAAAATTCAGGTCCTGAACTGTACTTATTATTTAAATAAACCATTTGGGCTGGATTTTCGGTCTTCTGCCACCCCTGTTAATGCCCCGGGGGTTGGCAATGGTGATGGTAAGCACTTCCGGGTTGGTGGCCAGCTTCCTGCGCTCCGCCGGGACATTCATAGAAACATAGAAATCTACAGCGCAGAAGGAGGCCATTTCGGCCCATCGTGTCCGCGCCGGCCGACAAAGAGCCGCACAGCCCTCGGTCAGCAGTCCTGAAGGTCACATATAAGCCTATGAACAATGAACAATGGCGGAAGGGTAAAGAGCACCCAGCCCAACCAGTCCGCCCCACACAACTGCGACACCCCTTGCACTGAAACATTCTACACTCCACCCCAACCGGAGCCATGTAATCTCCTGGGAGAGGCAAAAACAATTTTTGGCTGGGCCCGACTGGTAGCGCTCAGTAGCGCGCCCTGGTGGGACCGCCTGTGAAAGCAGGCGTTCCAAAGCAGTCGAGGCTGCAGTGAGGTAAATAATGTTGACCTCAGGTGTGATTGCTTAAAACATTTTTTTTTTTGTGATTTATGTATTGGGAGTGTTTTGGGTGTTTTTTTTTCTCCCCGAGGCCTCTTAGGGCTCTCCGAGGCCAACTGTTTATCCAGCCTAGCACCCTAAAAGAAGTGTGCAATGCCTCCCTTAGTGCTCTGCTCCAAACTCCGGGCCCAGCTGATGAATTTTGTGGTGGCAGACACAATCCATTTGCCCGTTCAAAATATACTGCTCAGCGTGGATAATCGGTGCAACAGCAGCGTGATCGAATTTCCACCTCTATGACTCTTGTTTTAAAAATATTGATTGTACGATATCATAATTTAGTTAAAAGCTCAGGAGAACTAAAGACGTTTTGCATCTTTTTTCATCCTTCAAACCACATGACTGTTTTGACGGTTTGACAATTGGGATAGATAGGGTTTAAGAAAAAGCCTTCTGTTTTTTGCAGACATCTAGCAGGAATTTTGCAAGCCATTGGTGAGGATAGTGAATCATCAGTGTCAGCATTGACCCTTTATGTTTCAGGTAAACCTCCCAACCGTGCTGCTCCAGATAGGGTAATGGAGGGCTAGAGATGGCAGAATTCCCTGCAACACCGATCCAATCACTATCATCCCAGAAAGATCAAGAGACCAAATGCGAGCAGATTATACCTAAACATCACAAGTTTTCTATTTTCCATTAAAAAAAACCTCTAATTATTCTTGCAGTGTATCTGTAAAAGCAATCAAACTAATTTTGAAGGTTGCATTTGAAAGAAAGAAAGGAGAGAAAGAAGAGAAAGAAGAGAAAGAAAGAAAAGAAAGAAAAGAAAGACTTGCATTTATATAGCGCCTTTCACGACCACCAGACATCCCAAAGCGCTTTACAGCCAATTAAATACTTTTACAGTGTAGTCATTGTTGTAATGTGGGAAATGCGGCAACCAATTTGCGCACAGCAAATTCCACATATAGCAATGCGATAATGTCCAGATAATCTGTTTTTTTAGTAATGTTGATTGAGGGATAAATATTGGCCAGGACACTGGGGATAATTTCCCTGCTTGTCTTCAAAATAGTGCCATGGGATCTTTTACATCCACCTGAGTGGGCAGATTTAACATGTCATCCGTAAGACGGCACCTCCGACAGTGTAGCACTCCCTCAGCCTAGATTTATGTGTGCAAGTCCTTGGAGTGGGACTTGAATCCACAACCTTCTGACTCAGAAGCGAAAGCGCTACCCACTGAGCCACAGCTGACACTAATGGCGAGGGCAACACAAAACTTTGATATTTCAGAATTAACCAACACTATCTCCTATCGACATGCCTTGTTCCTTTCGGGCCAAGACTGGGCTGATTTTACAATGCAGAGACACTAATGGGGAGTGTTCTTGCAAGACGCACCCCTTGTCAACGCTACTCCTCACTGGGAGCACCTTCTTACAATATCACCCCTTACTAGTAAGCATCTTATAGTGACAAGTTACGCAAATAACTTTTTGAGCTCAACAGAGAAAAATATAGCCCCCTAGGTACTTGCCCATTACATGCATGGCTGCTTGCCCATGACAGCTGTCTAATTCCTCACATCAAACCTCAGAAAATTGTACATGTCCCCTATATCTTAGCAGAACTCCATGCCTTCCTCAGAGCTGTCTGCAAGATCCCGAGCCTGTCTAGCTATAGTTAACCAACGCAAAATTAAAATGGTTTGACTGCACCATCTGCTCCTGTTCTCTATACTTGCCCCTGGACCTTGGCATGTTGGGCATTAGGGAGTTTCAGATGCTCATCCGATGGCTCACTGCGTAATGGATGGAAATGCACTCAAGCCCAATCAGAGGCCCTCCTTAGGTCCAAGTGGTATGACATTCAAAACTGAAACCAGGCATCCAAAACCAGAAATATCCTGATCCATGTATCAATGCACTTTTCACAATGTATGTGAAATATATAATCTTATTTATTGGAAGTTTCTTGAAAAAAGAAACGTGAATGCTGTAAAGTCTACTTCATAGTTGGGAGCACTCTTGTCAGAAGGTGTGGGTTCAACACTTGAGCACACAAATTTAGGCTGGTGGATAGTGCAGTATCAATGGAATGCTACATTGTCAGAGGTGCGATTCTTTGGATAATACACTAAACAGAGGCCCCGTCTGTCTGTTCAAATAACATTAAAGCTCTCCCTGCACTATTTGAAGAGTAGCGGGTTCGACTTGTGTCCTGGCCAACATTCGTCCCGCAACCAACAGCCCCAAAAACAGATTAAATGATCATTCATCTGATTTCTCTCTGTGGGATCTGCAGAACTGCCTACATAACAGCAACCACTGCACTGTAAAGTCATTCATTGTGTGTAAAGGGATTTCAGATCTTTCTGAATGACTTGACATGGTGAGCTTTTTATTTTATTAACCCTACTTAAACTAGATGTGATCCAAAACTCGGCTGCCCGTGTCCTAACTCACACCATGTCCTGCTCACCCATCACCCCTGTGCTCGCTGACCTACATATGCTTCAAGTTAAGCATCACCTCGATTTCAAAATTCTCATCCTTATTTTCAAATCTCTCCATGTCCTTGCCCCTCTCTATCTATCCCTGAATTATAAATCGCTCAACCATTGTTGGTCGTACCTTCTGTTGCCTAGGCCCCAAGCTCTGGAATTCCCTCCCGAAACCTCTCCGCCTCTCTACCTCTCTTTCCTACTTCAAGACACTCCATAAAACCTACCTCTTTGACCTTGCTTTTGGTCACCTGCGCTAATTTCTACTTATGCGGCTTGGTGTCAATTTTTTTAATTTCATAATACTCCTATGAAGCACCTTGGGACGTTTCACTACGTTAAAGCTGCTATATAAATAGAGTTTTCGTTGTTGCACGATGAAAGAATAAGGGGTTACGGGAAACGGGCAGGGAAGTGGACCTGAGTCCATGATCAGATCAGTCACAATCATTTTAAATGGCGGAGCAGGCTCGAGTGGCCGTATGGCCTACTCGTGCTCCTATTTCTTATGTTCTTATGAACATTCTGAGAAAAGCATGCATGATCTCACAAATTAAAATCGTTGCTCCAGCATCAGTTTTTAGCCAGTGTGGATTATATCATGTCTACTTACCACAAAATACACATTACGACTTTCACCATAAACCATAAACATTAAATCAATCCTAGACTGTGAGCTGGCATTCCCTGTTCTGTAACAAAGTCTTTGGCTGCCTTCCAGACTAACTATATTTCAATCACAGCGTGCTTCGGCTACTAAAGTTGCAAAAATTCAAAAACAGTGATAATCAAAACACATCTCGAAATTACAATAACCTGCATTTAGCTCAAATAACAGTTCCACGCGTATAGATGGAAACTACACATGCTCAACACCGGCACAAAAAATAAATATGCCTCAATATGCATTTGAAAGTTACTGTTCTGCGGTGAGGGTTAAGATCAGTAGCATGTTGTTTGTCTATTTATGTTGCTGAACTCTGCTGTTCCCCCACCCTGCCGCACCCCTCTCCCCCCCCCCCCAGAGTTCGGGCTCTGTGATTAGCAATGGGTGGAGTTTAGCGCGACGAGTATGCAAAGACTATGTTGCTGAAACTGAGCTCTGCCTACAAAGCAAATGAGACCAGTCACCAAATTTGTTGGGGAGGTCCCCTTTGTTTGTAAAGAATGTCTAATTATAATAACTAAAGCTTCAACAGTCAAACTTTGAAAACTGCTGGCACTAAATCCTTCAGTTATGTAAACAAAGCTTTGGGCCTCCTTGTGAAATATAGCAACCCTGCATCTCGCCTGCGGCAAGGGTTTACATGAAAAAACAATGTTAAGTGCTTACTACGTTCAACATGTTATTACACGGGGAACAAGGATGAAAAGAGAGGAAGAAATTGCATCTTTTGATCCTCAGGTTATCCCAAAATGCTCCACAGCATAAGTAACAGCTTTTGAAGTGCAGTCACTATTGTTGCGCAGACAAGCATCATGAAAAATTTGTGCACAGCAAGCTCCCAAATACAGCAATGGGATAAAGGATCAGTTAATCTGTTTTGCGATTGTTGATTGAGGAATAAATACTGGTCAGGCGACTGGGAGACCTTCCCGGTGCTTTCTCAAATCGTGTTAGTTACTGGTGGAATCAAGGTTCCTCCCACCTCTGGTTTCCCCTCTGCAAATCCCTCCGCCATCTTCAGTTTCCCCGCTTCCCCACCCTCACATTCCCGGTCTTCTCCTGCCAGCAGGTGACTTCCTGGTTCTCGGAAATTCTTGCACAACAGCTGTTGGCGCAAAGCCACAAACAAAGGTACTCAGCCACAGGGGACCCAGCCGTTGTAGGGTAAAAGCAAAAACATTTGAAGAGGTCACATGATCAGGCCTCATCAAATCATAGGCATTTACGGCACAGAAAGAGGCCATTCAGCCCCACCGTGTCTGTGCCGGCTGAAAAACAGCTATCCAGCCCAGTCCCACTTTCCAACTCTAGGTCCATAGCCCTGTAGGTTACGGCACTTCAAGTGCACATCCAAGTACTTATTAAATGTGGTGAGGGTTTCTGCCTCTACCACCCTTTCAGGAAGTGAGTTCCAGACCCCCACCACCCTCTGAGTGAAAAATCTTCTCCTCACCTCCCCTCGTATCCTTCTACCAATTACTTTAAAATGATGCCCCCTGATTGTTGACCCATCTGCTAGGGGAAATAGGTCCTTCCTATCCACTCTAACTAGGCCCTTCATAATTTTATCCACATCAATTGCGTGATCAGAATGTCATGCAATTAGACCTCAAGGAATGCCTCTAACCATAACCTGGGCCACTATGGAGGATTCCGGGCGGGGGGGTGGGTGCCGGGCTGCCTTTAAGGGAGGCCGCAGTGACCCACCCACGGCCATCCCGCAAGGCTGTCGGTGGCATCGCCCGGCGCTGATCGCGCTCCTGCGGGGCAATTTCCTCCATGGGGGGGGGCGCAAAGGAGTTGGAGCAGGGTGATAAGGAGTGTGCGTGCACGACGATGACATCATTGCTGTGTGGGCTGCCGCCTGGGGCACCAACGATGCGGTGCGGCGCAAAGCCGTTTTCGCCCGCAGTATCCCGGGGGCAACTCCGGCTATGTCGCCCCCACCGTCTGCCCCCCTGAGTGCTAAGTACATATCGCACCGTTAGTGCCAACTGCAGGCACTAACGGTGCGATAAGTACTTAGCACAAAGGGGCAATTTCAGAAACCTAATTTTATTCCCAACTGCATTCCCCTCAGCGGTATGTAATAATAAGCATTTTAATCATCGTTCACATCATTTAATACACTCTGCAGCTTAATGAACACATGCCACATTTTTTGCCATGTCAACTGTAACAAAAAAGTCTTGTCTTGACAAAGATTTTTTATAATTTATCTGGCGGTCGCTCTCTGATACTGGGTGTGATTCTTAACCATACCAGTGACAAATATTGTGTCGCTCTGTTAATGAAGAAACTGTAGCTTAGATTTTCCTCACTTGATTATTTTTTTTATTTGTTCTTGGGATGTGGGCATCGTTGGCAAAACCAGCTTTTATTGCCCATAGGTTCTTACCACAATCTGGTAGTTTCATGCTCACCATGACTGATACTACCTTTTTATTCCAGATTTATTTATTTAACTGAATTTAAATTCCCCCAGCTGTGGTTGTGGGATTGGAACTCACGTCTCTGGATAATTAGTCCAGACCTCTGGATTACTAGTCCAGTAACATAATCACCATGCTACCATACCCCTTAAAACTTGATAGAACTGCTTTTCCAAGAAACGAGCGTGAACATCACCAGAAAAATCGGCAGCACTGTCCATTGTTTGAGCCTAGATGGTGATATCGGAGGATATTGCTGTCAAGCCAGGCTCTGCACCTGGAGCAGAGCCTCACAAAGTAACCTTTAGATTCTTCTACCTGTGCGAATGAATCACGCAACAGTCCTAATTCAGAGGAGTAGCTCTGAATGAATTCATGTTGGAATTTATCATTGACTTTTGCATAATTCGTTGCATTCGAACCATTTCTGCTGGGATGATTGTGAAATATCAAATGTAGACAACCTTAGAGAGATTGTACCCTCATTGAGATGTTAGCGTTTGAAAAGGAATACTTTCCTGCTCTTGACACTTCAGGTCAGGGAAAGCACAGGTTACAAATGGAGCATTCCTTTGATTAGAATATAGGATTATGTTGGTGTTTTTTTCCCATTGTTTTGCAAGTTATTCACCGTGTAATATACACACTTGGAATACATTGATTGCAGAGACTAACCAGTGTGCAGAAACCCGAGAGGTCCGACAATCTGCTAATAACCTATCACTTATAAACAAAATTAATTCTTGCAAAGTAGAGCAGTGCTCCTCCGATATCACCATCTAGGCTCAAACAATGGAGAATCACAGAATGATATAGCACATGAGTCCATTCAGCCCATCGTGCCTGTGCCGGCTGTTTGAAAGAGCTGTCCAATTAGCCCCACTCTCATTCTTTCCCCATAGCCCTGTACTTTTCTCCCCTTCAAGTATTTAGCCAATTCCCTTTTGAAAGTTACGATTCAATCTGTGTAAAATAAATCTCTCCTCATGTCAAATTGCCTCTGTTATGTCTATAGTGTACTTACGAATGACTCCACAAGGCAATGTGTTGTATTCAAACTGTGGTGACCTTGGTCCTTTATTCCAAACTCCAGAATGCCATGCAAGCATGGTGTGCAGCCTTTTATACTGGGCCCTGCACCAGGGCAGGAAACCTCTCGTGGTGCCAGCATGTATGTACACGGTGTGAATCTTATTGATAATACATCAGATTTACAAGTCTCCATCTTATACAATCTCACAGTGACTACACATAGAGTACATCCATAATCAGCATATACAACAGCCGCTAGCTCTTTTCCCAACTACCTTAAATCTGTGTCCTCTGCTTACCAACCCTTCAGATACTGGAAATAGTGTTTCTCCTTATTTACTCTATCAAAACGCTTCATGAGTTTGAATGCCTTGATTAAATCTCCCCACAACCGTCTTTGCTCCAAGGAGAGCAACCCCAGCCTCTCTGGTATCTCTACATAACGTTTGTTGTATTTTATTGCAACCTCATCCAGCTTTTCACTTGATACACCTACAAGGACCTAAATAAAATGACATTCAGCACAGCTGTTACTGACCCAGAGCCAACACAGAAGCTGGCGGAACCAGTTGGATCTGAGCACATGCTGCACGATATTAGAACGGATTCCCAGCAGAAAGAGCAACAATTTCCAATGTACTGGTGATCCCACACACTGTGGCGCATGCTGCACTACTGAGCTGTGCTGCCGAGCACGCGCCACACTTTAAGTAGCAGATTAATTAGCTGCTCAGCTTCTCTTAACCAATGTCTTGCTCAGTATGTCAATGCACTTGACCCAAATCTGCACTGTGCGAGTGTTGGAGAGCACAGTCATAAAATAACCCTCAGTATCCTGAATAGTTGTCTAGTTAAGCAAAATTTGCAGTCTATTAGTAATGTTATTACATATATATATTATATATTCATTCTTGGGACATGGGCATCGCTGGCAAGGCCGGCATATGTTGCTCAACCCTCGTTTCCCCGACTGAATGGCTTGCTAGGCCACATCAGTGGGCATTTAAGAGTCAACCACATTGTTGAGGTACTGGAGTCACAAAATGGCCAGAACAGGTAAGAATGGCAGCTTTCCTTCCCTAAAAGGATAAGAACATAAAAAATAGGAGCAGGAGGAGGCCATAAGGTCCCTCGAGCCTGCTCTGCCATTCAATAAGATCATGGCTGATCTAATCATGGACTCAGCTCCACTTCCCTGCCTGCTCCCCATAACCCCTTATAGTTTAAGAAACTGTCCATTTCTGTCTTAAATTTATTTAATGTCCCAGCTTCCACAGCTCTCTGAGGCAATGAATTCCACAGATTTACAATCCTCTGAGAGAAGAAATTTCTCCTCATTTCAGTTCTAAATGGGCGGCCCCTTATTCTAAGATCATGCCCTCTATAGTTCTAGTCTCCCCCACCAGTGGAAACACCCTCTCCGCATCCACCTTGTCAAGCCCCCTCGTAATCTTATACGTCTCTATAAGATCACCTCTCATTCTTCTGAATTCCAATGAGTAGAGGCCCAACCTACTCAACCTTTCCTCATAAGTCAACCCCCTCTTCCCTGGGATCAACCTAGTGAACCTTCTCTGAACTGCCTCCACAGCAAGTATATCCTTTTGTAAATATGGAAACCAAAGGATATTAGTGAACTAGTTAGGATTTTATGACAATCCGACAGCTTCATGATCACCATTACTGATTCCAGTTTGCTTTATTTCCAGATTTTGGTTTTAACAACCGAATTCAAATTCTCAAATTGCCACGGGGGGATTATTAATCCAATGCTCTCTGTCACTCGTCCAGCAACACATTGATATTTTCCAAGGTACAGAGTAACAATGCGACACCTGAAGCCGCTTTTACATTGGGTTTCATTGGGTGTTGGCACCATTGGCTCCCAGCATGTCACACAGCCGGCAACATTCCCAAAGCCTGCCGCATTCGCTGCGACCAGCCGCTGGGAAGGATTTGTCTGTCAACTAAGCATCCACTGGGGTCGCTGTGGTCTGCGCGAGAGCCACGCATCAGGAAACTGGCCCCACGAGCACACCGTAAAAGGAGCTTAAATTTTGCAACAATGGGGAAATACCACTATAGTGATTAGCACAACTGAACTGCATTAATTACTCTCAACACTCGCCATTACATAGTCATCTACCCATTTCTATCTTTTCTTCTCCTTTTTGAAATATCTTTTTTAAGAAGCTGTTTGAGCGTTGGTGGGTTCCCTGTGGTGGTTTTATGACTATGACATTTGAGCCAATAAGTTTTAATATGAGACACACGGAGCGTGTGCGACATTTGAAGCACCCTGGAGGCAGAATCTTAGTTTCTGCATCTGTTTTATATTTTATGCGTTCTTATAAATAGTTACTAATCGTGTATCAATACTTGTCAGAATAATGTGAAACCACAAGGCGTGCATACAAAAAAGGATGTCAGGATAGAAGGAACTAACAAGAGAGAACATTTCTCAATCCCTCAGTGTCCCTCTGTAGCTCAACCCACTGGGTGGCAGGGCATCGGTATACATTTCTATTCTATTCTTATCTTCCTCTCCTTTCTCCAATCCATTTCAACTACTTAGCTAGTCATGATTGTCAGCTGGCCCCCACATTCTCCTGGAAGAAGCAAAACTATTTAGCAGAAATTCACACATTATTGAGACCTGAAGACATTAGATATCTAAATCAAATATCATCACTCAGATGGAGTGAAGCGGCGTTATATGACAATCATAAAAGAGAAGTCAATTGTTCTCATGGACTTATATTAACTGTACGGTGCCTCCTGTACATAGATTTCCTAAATGGATGTAAAAAGCCCAAATAGCGGTCTCAAATACTATATGGTCCCTGAGCTTTCCTGCTAGGGGAGGAACGATAGAGAAGGTATATCTACGTGTGAAGAAATGCAGAGAGTCTGAATCTTGTCTGCTTTTCCTCTTAAGACATGCATTCTTACATATATTCATGGCAAATGAAGCATTAGATATCTAAATCAAATATCGTCAATCAGATGGAGTGATAAAGATGAAACGGCATTATATGACAATGATAAAAGAGAAGTCAATTGTTCTCATGGACTTATATATCCATGGCCAGGATATGTCTACTGGGAATGTATCCACTGTCAGAAAGAGGCTCCCTCGATATCAAGGAGGCCAATTTCTTGTAGATGCCGACAACATTCTACAGGTGTCCTCACCATGTCCTTTCTGATGCAGGGGACCATGAGGCAGGCGGAGGTTACACTCCAAGCAAGGTCCCACACAATGTAGCAGTGAAACCTAGAACTGCATAGGATTACATAGGATATAACAGGCCATTCAGCCCAACCAGTCCATGCTGGCGTTTATGCTCCACTCGAGCCTCTTCCCATCTTTCCTTATCTAAATCTATCAGCATAACCCTCTATTCCTTTCTCCCTCTTGTGCTCATCTAGTCTCCCCTTAAATGCATCAAAACTATTCGCTTCAACCACTCCCTGTGGTAGCGAGTTCCACATTCTCAACACTCTTTGGATAAAGAAGTTTCTTCTGAATTCCCTACTGGATTTCTTGGCTGGGGTCCAGTTCCATTTGCGGGTCTTCAGCTGTATTCTTATGGTGTGACCATAAGGCAGCCAACATCCCCAGCACCGAAGCACTGACCACACTCGACCAGCTCCGTTGGGTGGGCCACATTGTCCACATGCCTGACACAAGACTCCCAATGCAGGCACTCTACTCGGAACTCCTACACGGCAAGCGAGCCCCAAGTGGGCAGAGGAAACATTTCAAGGACACCTTCAAAGTCTCCTTGATAAAATCCAACATCCCAACGAAACCAGGGAGTCCCTGGCCCAAAACCGCCCTAAGTGGAGGAAGAGCATTCGAGAGGGCGCTGAACACTTCGAGTCTCGTCGCCGAGAGCATGCAGAAAACAAGCGCAGGCAGCGGAAAAAGCATGCGGCAAACCCTTTCCTTCAACGACTGTCTGTCCCACCTGTGACAAAGACTGTAATTCCTGTATTGGACTGAGAACTCACTTTTAGTGTGTTCCTCGATTTCGAGGGACTGCCGATGATGATGATACGGTGTGAGAGCACAAGATCTGTGGATTATGGGGTCACATTGTCTGGAGTAAATAGTTCTGATTACGAACCAATTTAATTTTGTTTAAAAATATATTGTATCGCAGAATATTGTAGAACAGAAGGAAACCAAGCAGCTCATCACTCCAATCAGTTGCATAGGTTTAAGATGACCTCGAATCATAGAATAAAAAACACAGAAAGGCAGTTTGGCCCATCGTGCCTGTGCCAGCTCTTTGGTAGAGCTATTCAATTAGTCCCACTCCCCATAGCTCTGTAAATATTTTCCCTTCAGTATTTATCCAATTCCCTTTTTGAAAGTTGCTATTGAATCTGCTTCCGTGACATAGAAACATAGAAACATAGAAAATAGGTGCAGGAGTGGGCCATTCAGCCCTTCGAGCCTGCACCACCATTCAATAAGATCATGGCTGATCATTCACCTCAGTACCCCTTTCAGTCACCCTTTCAGGCCATGCATTCCGGATCATCATAACTCGCTGCATTAAAAAAAAAGTTTCCTCATTGCTCTCTGCCAGTCACCTTAAATCAAAACCATTCATGATTTTGAACATCTCTATCAAATCTCCTCTTAACCTTCTCTGCTCGAAGGAGAACAACTCCAGCTTCTCCAGTCTATCCACATAGACTGAAGTCCCCACCCCTGCTACCATTCTACTGCACCCTCTCTAAAGCCGTCACATCCTTCCGAAAGTGCAGTGCCCAGAATTGCACCCAATCCTTCAGCTGAGGCATAACCAGTGCTTTATAATGTTTTAACATAATTTCCTTGCTTTTGTACTCTATGCCTCTATTTATAAAGCCAATGATCCCATGTGCATTTTTAACAGCCTTCTCAACTTGTCCTGTCACCTGCAAAGATTTGTGCACATACACCCCAGATCTCTCTGTTCATGCCCCTCCTCATTCTTCCTACCAAAATGTATCACTTCACACTTGTGTGTGTTACATTTCATCTGCCATATGTCTGCCTATTTCATCAGTCTGTGTTTCTCTAATTCTGCCATCTTGAGTATCCCTGATTATAATCGCTCAACTATTGGTGCCTTCTATTGCCGAGGTCATAAGCTCTGGAATTCCCTCCCTAAAACTCTTCCGCCTCTCTACCTCTTTTTCCTCCTTCAAGACGCTCCTTAAAACATACCTCTTTGACCAAGCTTTTGGTCACCTGCGCTAATTTCTACTTTTGTGGCTCGGTGTCAAATTTTTTATCTCATAATACTCCTGTGAAGCGCCTTGGGACATTTCACTATATTAAAGACGCTATATAAATATAAGTTGCTGTTGTCTGTCTACGTCCCCCTGAAGTTTGCTACAATCCTCTGAACCTCCTCGGAGTTTTGTGTCATCTGCAGACTTTGAAATTGTGCCCTGTATACCCAAGTCCAGATCATTAATATATATTGAAAATAGCAGTGGACCAAATGCTGAGCTCTGGGGTATATCACTGTATGCTTCCCTCCAGTCTGACAAACAACAGTTCACCACTATTCTCTGCTTTCTGTCCCTTGGCCTATTCCGTATTCACACAACCACTGTCCCTTTAATCCCATGGGCTTTCATTTTGCTAACTAGTCTATTATGCGGTACTTTATCAAATACCTTTGAAGTCCATATGGACAACATCAACCACACTAAACTCATCAACTCTCTCCGTTACTTCAAAGAGCTCAATCAATTTAGTCAAACACGATTTGCCTTTAACAAATCCATGCTGGCTTTCGTTTATTAGCCCATACTTTCCCAAATGCCAATTAATTGTGTCTCGGATTCTTATCTCTAAAACTTTCTCACCTCCAACGTGTAGCTGACTGGCCTGTTGTTGCCGGCTTTATCTCTCTCCCCTTTTTTAAACATCAGTCCTCTGGCACTACTCCCAAAGCTAAAGGAGGATTGGAAGATGTTGCCAGAACCTCTGCAATTTCTATCCTTACTTTCCTCAGAAACTTCGGACGAGTCCCATCCGGACCAGGTGACTTTTCTACTTTGAGGACTGCCAACCTTTTAAATACCTCCTCTATCTATTTTTATCCAATCCAATATCATTATTGTCTCCTCCTTTAATGCTACTTTTGCCATCCTCTTCTCTAGTGAAGACAGATGTAAAGTGCTCATTTAGGACCTCAGCCATGCCCTCTGCATCCACAAGAATATCTCCTTGTTGATCCTTAATCTGCCTCAGCCTTCCTTTGTCTAACATGTTTCTATTTATATGTTTATAAGAGACATTTGGGTTCTTTATGTTAGCCACTAATCTATTCCCGTACTCTCTCTTTGGCCTTCATATTTCCCTTTTTAGATCTCCTCTTTACTTACTTTCTATATTCAGCTTGGTTCTCTATTGTATTATGAACCTCACAAATATCATAAGCCTCCTTCTTCTGTCTCATTAAAATCTTTTGCCATCCAGAGGAGCTCTAGCTTTAGATGACCTTCCTTTCCTCCTTATAGGAATGTGTCCATTCTGTACCCGAACCATCTCCTTGAAGGCCACCCACTGTTCAATCTTGCTTTTAATACTTGGGACTATAGCAACGGTATGGGGTATGGAGAGAAAGCGGAAAAGGGGTACTGAGGTGAATGATCAGCCATGATCATATTGAATGGTGGTGCAGGCTCGAAGGGCCGAATGGTTCTATGTTTCTGTTTCTATGATTGAGTGCTGTTTGGTAAACACATGCCAGCCACAGGCATGGACTTCCTCATATACTGAATAAACTCTTGATTGCACTTCCGTATATGCCATCTATATTTCTCAAACTAGGTTCTGTAATATCCATGCGGGCATCAAGAAAACTATCTGGTTGACTCATGACTTGTTTCCCAACCAAGTGGCCAAATCAAACTTCACACACTTTTGTCTCTCCAGCGACCGTAGCAACTAACAGCTAACCTCTTGTTTCCTGTTCACGTAACTTCAAAGAATTCATGCCAGAAGTGTTGAAAGAGAAATAATGATTCGACTTAATGGCATCAACCAAATGATTGTATCAGGTTAAGTGGTGCTTGCCAACACAAATCTGTGCCATCACCTGACGCCAACTCTGCAGCAGTGCAAGATATTTTGACCAGCTGAGTGACACCCTATAACTTGCAAGAAACCGAGTGAAGAAATAGGTGAGATTCTGACTAATATTTTCTTCCAACTGCATAAATACAGGTGCTGTCCATCCTAGAGTTCAGGAAACTAACTATGATAATCCTGATATTTATTAAAAGGACTAAGGCTCAAGGCAGAGAATTATAGACGGGTTCAAGTCATATCTCTAATGGAGAAAATGCTCGAGAACTTTTTACAAAATGCTATCAGTCAGCATGCAGCTCACGAAGGCAGTCAGCAGAGTGTCAAAGAATAAATTTACTGAAGTTCTCAGAGGTGACTAAACTGGATAATAAGCATATCATGTAGATATTTTCAGAACCCAGCCCTCCTCTATCCTGCAGGTGTTGCTTCATGCTGGGCTCTGCTCCTCACACATTGGGAGCCCTCGAGTACCTCAGCCAATTCGCCCTCTTCAGTCAAATACCTGCTGACATTTGCCCAGACAGCGGATATCAGCAGCTATTTGACCATCACAGCCCAGTGCGACACTGTTCTCACCCAACGGGGGTGGTTGAGGTTTGGAACAGTTTTCCACAAATGGCAATTGATGCTCGATCAATTTTTAATTTTATCTCCGAGATTGATAGATTTCTGTTAAGAGATATGGGCCAAAGGTGGGTATATGGAGTTAGGTCACAGATCAGCCATGATCCCATGAAAGGTGGAACAGGCTGGAGAGGCTCAATGGCTGGTTCCTGTTCCTATATCCCTATGTTCAACAGGAAAACATGTTCATTTCCTCGCAGGCTTACTGAACAGCCATCAGTAGAACTAGCTAGAGAATTTAAAGTCCAGGGTAGAGTTTCTCAAAATATAATGAAGGCCAAACTACAGGTTGTATTTATTGGAAGATGTAAGTTAATTCAGAAGCAAAACAAAATCAACAGCATGAGAGCAATGCAGCATTTTTACCAGTGTTAATATTACTTTCTGAGACCAAAATAACAGTGTTTTGGATTCTTGAAGTTCTTTAACTGTATCTGGGAAAATTGTAACAGAGAATCGGGGTGAAGGATTGTTTTTCAGACTGGAGGAAAGTATAAAGTGGTGTTCCCCAGGGGTCTGTACCAGGACCATTGCTGCTCTGGATATATATTAATGACTTGAACTTTGATGTACAGGGCACAATTTCAAAATTTGCAGATGACAGAAAACTGGTTCATATCGGTATCTGTGGATACTGCTGGATGCCAACTTCAGCTTAAGACATGTTACATCAGGACCAATGGCAAAAGGATCTTCCTCATCTATGTTCAACAACAAAACCCAAATGCAGGCTGCCTTGTGACATTTAAAAAGTGTCTCCAATTTTTCCTCCTAGGGTGCGAGCTCCAAGGACAAAATCCAAGGTACATTTATGGCAAAAAGAAGAAATGGTTGCGGGGGTGGGGGGGTTGTATCTTGTTCTACACAAACCGACCCTCTCAGTGGGCCAGTCTCAATGTCATCATCATCATCATAAGCAGTCCCTCGGAATCGAGGAAGACTTGCTTCCACTCCCAAAGTGAGTTCTTTGAGGTCTGAACAGTCCAATACGAGAGCCACAGACCCTATTACAGGTGAGATAGACATTCGTCGAGGGAAGGGGTGGGTGGGGCTGTTGTGCCATGCTCTCCTTCCGCAGCCTGCGCTTGTCCTCTTCACGCTCTTTGCGTTGAGACTCGAAGAGTTCAACGCCCTCCCGGATGAACTTTCTCCACCTAGGGCAGTCTTTGGCCAGGGTCTCCCAAGTGTCAGTGATGATGTCGCAATTTACCAGGGAGGCTTTGAGGGTGTCCTTGTAACGTTTCCGCTGCCCACCTTTGGCTCGTTTACCATGAAGGAGCTCCGCATAAAGCATTTGCTTTGGGAGTCTTGCATCAGGCATGCGAACTATGTGGCCTGCCCAGCGAAGCTGATCAAGTGTGGTCAGTGCTTCAATGCTGGGGATGTTAGCCTGGACGAGGGCACTGATGTTGGTGCGCCTGTCCTCCCAGGGGATTTGCAGGATCTTGCGGAGATATCGTTGGTGATATATCTCCAGCAACTTGAGATGCCTTCTATACATCGTCCATGCCTCAGATCCATACAGGAAGGCATATGTCTTTGACAAAGCCAATCAGGATCTAGGTTAAACATTTAGTAATCAGTGAGCCTGGTATGCAACACTGGACTTGGACTTCGAGAACATCAAGGTGTCTGGCACATTCCAAGTAATCTTGCATAGGTCCTTACACTATACTGACGCAGATATCAATTATATAGCTAATGAGGAGACTCTAAGGCATTGGACTGGAAGGATTACCTGGAGACTGGGTATGAGAACACACACTTGTGTATCCGAGACCCTGCAACCATCATGATTGTGTTGGACATTGGATTCAACAGCTACTGCTGATGCTCTGCTGCACTAACCCATGAAATCAATGTTTAATGATAATGGCTCAGTGGGTAGCACATTCACCTCTGAGCTAGAATGTTGTGGGTTCAAGTCCCACTCCAGGAACTTGATCATATAAATCTAGGCTGACACTCCAGTGCAGTGCTGAGGTTGTGCTGCCCTGTCGGAGATGCCATCTTTCAGATGAAACATTAAACCGAGGCCCAGTTTGCCTTCTCAGGTGGATTAAAAAAAAACATTTCGAAGAGCAGCGGAGTTATTCCCGGTATCCTGCTCAATATTTGCCCCTCAATCAATATAACAAAAAAGAATGATCTGATCATTTTCACATTGCTGTTTGTGGGAGCTTGCTGCGTGCAAATTGGCTGCTGTGTTTCCCCCATTACAACAGTGACTACACTCCAAAAGTATTTCATTGGTTGTAAAGCACTTTGGGACATCCAGTGGTCGTGAAAGGTGCTATATATAAATGCAAATCTGACTTTCTTTCTTTCTTGGTGTATGCTGAGGCTGTGGTAAGGAAAATAAAGGCAATACAATCATTTTATAGTGAAATGTGCTGCTCACCTGGTATCTGCTCAAGTCAAACCTGCACATGTCAGTTGTCCAATGGGAAAAGAGGGTGGGGCGATAAGCTGGGACCCCTTTTTGGAGTTAGCTGTCTCCAAGATTGCACATCTGACAATGTAACATTGCTATTTAGCCAAACCTTTGTGTGCAGAGCTGGTAATCTGATAGCGAAGCAGCTCAGGGAAATGTTTGTGATTCATTTACAGTCGAGCTCATTACTGGAACCTTGAGGGGAGATCTGTCATTTGGCGGCTGCGATTCTTCACACTTCCCAATGAAACCCGACAAGCCATTCACGCCCAAGGCAATCGCACCTAAAGCAAGCATTTTGCTAATGTTCCCAGCTCAGAAAAAGGGAAAGGGATTTCAAAATCCAGGTAAAGCTGGTGGTACAAACTGCTTGACTAAGATTTTCACAAAAAATCTGGTGAATATTTCCCTAGCTTTGTCAGGAATAGCTGATAGACATTCTGACTCAGACTATTAGTGAAACTTGTGGTTTTTTATGATGTTTGCATCAAGTTGGTTTTTTCTTAAAAGTTCTGTTATTTCACTGAAGATGACCTAATAAACACATTTTTATTGGTTAAGCTTGGAGAGAGCCACATGGGGTGATTCTATTTTGTCCAATAATTGCACTGAAATTAACTTCTGGGTTTTGGGATGCAGAGGGTATTGGACTCCACCCTTCCTGATGCCCCCCCCCCCCCCGCGCCCCCTCCACCACCCCGCGCCCATCCCCTGCCCCCCAAGCCCCCGCAACTCCTGTACCCCCCTTAGGCCCCCTCACCCCCCACGCCCCCCCACTCCCCGTGCCCCCAGCACCCAAGTCACTTGCATTCTCTGCAACTGCACAGAAAATTCTTCCCCCAACATAGAGGCAAAAGAGACTCCATTTCCTCCCAGAGTTGGGAAAAACATTACTTGCTCACGTGCGGCAGAGTCACAAATGTCTCTCCTGAAGTGACCCGTTCTCATTCTGGAGCAGCTTATCGGGTGAGCTTGCCAATAAATGACAAAAAACGTCCCACGTCCGAATAACGGGAACGATTGTTAGCCAGTGATGAAACTCGAGTTTGCTTTGAGGCAAGCAGAAATGAGATACATTAATAACACTAAACTTTACTCAAAGCGAGCTCGAGGTGGAGAACTAGGACCCAGGGATAGCACAATCGGTCGTATGGGAAAGGAAACAGCAATCTTGAACAAACAATTGAGCATAAAGTAATTGAATTCTACTACGACCACAACATTTGGTATAAAATTAGGACTGAAGGAAAAACAAGCTTGTTGGATGTCTGCTGTCAGGCCGGAGACCCAACTGTTTGTTACTTCATACATCTGATAGCAGAAGTGAGCCAGATGGGGTGTGTACAAGTTTACATTTAGTTATGGTTATCTGAAATTCAGACGGATTTGAAATCAAATCAGTGTAGCACGATAAAAAGTGGATTTCTTTTTTATTTTTAAAAGTACGATTTGCAATGCAGCTACTTCAAATTGGTTAAATAGCTGGCACACTGGAATCAGGGAGAAAACTCTCTGCTGGCTGGAGTCATACCGAGCACAAAGGAAGATGGTTGTGGTGGTTGGAGGTCAATCATCACAGCCCCAGGACATTACTGCAGGAGTTCCTCAGGGCAGTGTCCTAGGCCCAACCATCTTCAGTTGCTGCATCAATGTACCTCCCTCCATCATAAGGTCAGAAATGGGGATGTTCGCTGATGACTGTGGCTGCAGTGTGTACCACGTTTAAATGCACTGCAGCAACTCGCCACGGCTTCTTCGGCAGCACCTACCAAACCCGCGACCTCTATCATCTAGAAGGACAAGGGCAGCAGGCGCATGGGAGCACCATCACCTGCAAGTTCCCCTCCAAGTTACACACCATCCTGACTTTGAAATATATCGCCGTTCCTTCATCGCCGCTGGGTCAAAATCCTGGAACTCCCTCCCTATCAGCACTGTGGGAGCACCTACACCACACGGACTGCAGCGGTTCAAGAAGACGGCTCAACACCACCTTCTCAAGGAAAATTAGGGATGGGCAGTAAATGCTGGCCTTGCCAGTGATGCCCACATCCCAGAACAATTTAAAAAAAAAATAGCGATAAGCATAAATATGGCAATGCACATGCACAGAATGGGCAGCTGAATGCTGGATGATTTAAACTGTCAAATCACTAGCTTTGTAATTCTCTCCCTAAGTTTTGTCTCTGCACCTCTCTCTCCTCCTGTGTCACCCCTTAAAACCTACCTCTTTCAACAGCTATTGGCCACCTGTCCTAATGTCTCCTCCTTTGGCTCGGTGTCAATTTTTGTTGTTTTCTATTATGCTCCAGTGATGAGCCTTGGGATGGTTTGTGACGATAAATGCGCTACGTAAACGCAAGTTGTTGTTGTTGATAAATCTTGGATTTCCCGGAACTGATCAGAAAAATCGCATCCATTGCCTGCCCATCGCTCGGGAGCTCACAGCATCGATCTCACTGATCGACTATGGTTTTCAAAGTGTCACACTATATCAGAGGTAGCTTGGCCACATTGCACGCTTGTGCATAAATATGCTGTGCCACGCATCTGTGGGACATGGATCATCATCATCATCATAGGTAGTCCCTCGGAATCGAGGAAGACTTGCTTCCACTCCTGAAGTGAGTTCTTTGGTGGCTGAACAGTCCAGTACGAGAGCCACAGACTCTGTCACAGGTGGGACAGATAATCGTTGGGGGAAAGGGTGGGTGGGCCAGATTTGCCGCATGCTCCTTCTGCTGCCTGCGCTTGATTTCTGCATGCTCTCGGCGTTGAGACTCGAGGTGCTCAGCGCCCTCTCGGATGCACTTCCTCCACTTAGGGCGGTCTTGGGCCAGGGACTCCCAGGTGTCAGTGGGGATGTTGCACTTTATCAGGGAGGCCCTGAGAGTGTCCTTGCAGCGTTTCCGCTGCCCACCTTTGGCTCATCTGCTATGAAGGAGCTCTGAGTCGAGCACTTGCTTTGGGAGTCTCGTGTCTGACATGCGGACTATGTGGCCTGCCCAGCGGAGCTGATCGAGTGTGGTCAGTGCTTCAATGCTGGGGATGTTAGCCTGAATGAGGACGCAGGGGATTTGTAGGATCTTGCGGAGACATCGTTGGTGATATTTCTCCAGCAACTTGAGGTGCCTACTGTACATGGTCCAAACTGGATATGGATATAAACCTATTGAATCCCCAGGCAGCAAATGTCCTACCTGAATCTGGCAACTAGAGGGAGCTGTTAAGCAAACAGGAACCACCTGGATACCTGTTCGATTAAAATTGATGGAAGCAATAGGGACAATTCGCTAGCATGGGGAACGGTTGGCTCGGGACTGCTGCTTGGCACAGGTGAAGTGAGGTAAAATAAAAATAGCGAATAAATAACTTTAAAAAAAGAGTAAAATAAAAACTATTATTCCCAATATTACTGACTAGTATAGCATGTTGCTACTGGGTAGCGAAGTATTAAAATATTCAATGAGCCTTCCTCCTTGGTGAGATCACACCTGGAGTATTATGTACAGTTTTGGTTTCCTTACGTACGGAAAGATATACATGCCTTTGAGGGACTGCAATGAAGTTTAACCAGACTGATTCCTGGGATGGGGGCATTGTCCGATGAGGAGAGATTGAGTAGACTAGGCCTATATTCTCTCGAGTTTAGAAGAATGAGCATATTGGAACATATAAAATTCTTAGAGATTTTTGGATACTAAGGGAATCAAGGGATATGTGGATAGGGCAGGAAAGTGGAGTTGGGGTAGAAGATCAGCCATGATCTCATTGAATGGCGGAGCAGGCTCGAAGGGCCGAGTAATGTACTCCTGCTCCTATTTCTTATGTTCTTAACATAGTAGGACCCAATACTTTAGTGTCAACTGGCACGAATGAATTAAACAATTGAACCTACAAACTACAATCTGATACTATATACAACACACCATTGGGTGGGGAAGTACAACCAAATCCATTAAGCATAATATCCAGAAGACAGTTTTAACCCAAAGGAACAAAATTGCCTCTTTTTATAGCCCTGTTAGCGCTTCCAGGGGGCACTATTCGCCCGGGGGAGGGGGGCGCTATCAGCTTCCGGGAAGTTTCCTGGGAGTTTGCGGAGACGTTGCCTTGGCAGTGCCACGCCACGCGGTTAGCAATGATGTCATCGCCGTGCGCGGCGACCCCTTAAAGCCCCTTGGGGGAAATTGTCCCGCGGTCTGACAAGAGCAAATGTCAAAGCCAGCTTCATGGGTCGCGAAGCTGGCCGACATCCGCTCTCGGGGCGCTCCTTAAATGGATGTCATACTTGCTTGCCTGCCGAACCTTGGGTCGGCTCAATGTTGGCAGCCCAGGCCGCAATCATGCTGTCCGGCACTCCATTTTAGATGCTGGGCTGCAGGCTCAGTCCCACACTGCCCTGGTGGCCCAGTGGAGACCATCAGAGGTGGTGCAGAGTGCACAGCGGCCCTCCCCCTTAATCACAGGGGAGGGGTGCTGAAGCATGTCACCGCTAAGTGACGCATCCACGTAGCGCTTCCCTCACTACCCCAATAGAGCCCCGGTTACCATCCCCCCCCCCCAAAAGGAAGTGGAGTGCGCGAGATTGCGCTCGGCTTCCTTCGAAGTCGGTGAGAACATTTCTGCGGCGGGGTGGGACTCCTGCGTCAAGTGCTAAAAGTCCCAGCCCCAAACAGTTATCGCCCCCAATCGGGGTGCAGGGTAATTTCTCCCCTTAAGTCTCTTTACAACTTAAAGTATTTTGGAACATACCGTCCTTGGCTTTCCGTCTCACCATTCTCACCAGTTATTCGGCATGTATGGGGCAGGCAGAGGCAGAGACAAGAACTGAAACTATCTCGGACACACACTCTGCAATGTCACCCTCTGCCCACTGTTTCAGGCTGCCTGGTCCCGTTGACGGGTGGGCGCATGATAAACATGCGCGAACACGATCAACACAGACCCCACTCTGTTACCCGTCCTTTTCCACTCTTGGAATGCTGGCTACCCGTTACGTTCAGAGATAGGCAGAGGGGGCTCCAGAGAGTACAAACTGAAGAGGGGCCAATGCTAGCCCCACTAGATTGTGGCCACGGAGGGAAAGGCAACATTCTTGGAGAGAAAAAGAAAAAAGTTAAAATCAGGTAGCTTGCTGGGCCACCCAACTTTTCTTTCATACTGACATGACTCCCCTGTGGAAATGTGGGACCCAGCATTCTCTGTGTAAATGACCCCGGGGTCAGCAATGTGGCCAAGATCTGCAGGGTGTCTCTAAGGTATTGGAAGCCCCAGCCTTCCTGTGCGACAGAATGACATTTAGATTCCCCACACCAGCTTACCACTAACCTCTGTGAAGGAGACAACCAATTTATTGCGAATTTGTGCCATATTAAGAGGTTTTATGAAGAAAGACTGGATCGACTAGGATTATATTCAATGGAATTTAGAAGAATGAGAGGGGATCTCACAGAAATATATAAAATTCTGACGGCATTGGACAGGTTAGATGCAGGAAAATGTAGGGGAAGTCCAGAACCAAGGGTCACAGTCTAAGAATAAGGGGTAAGCCATTTAGGATCGATGAGGAGACATTTCTTCACTCAGAGAACTGTGAACCTGTGGAATTCTCTACCACAGAACGTTGTTGAGGCCAGTTCATTAGGTATATTCAAAAGGGAGTTAGATATGGCCTTTACGGCTAAAGAGATCAAGGGGTATGGAGAGAAAGCAGGAATGGGGTACTGAAGTTGCATGATCAGCCATGATCATATTGAATGGTGGTGCAGACTTGAAGGGCCGAATGGCCTACTCCTGCACCTATTTTCTATGTTTCTATGTTTTGCATTGCAAGACAATGCCTGCTGTAAAACCCATTATACAAAGGTCGCCCACAAGACAAGAGACCTCCGTCACATCAGTCTTACTGGATTAGGGTTGCTGACCCTCCAGGATTGTCCTGGAGTTCTCCAGGAATTAAAGATTGATCTCCTGAACACTGCTGCAAACAAACCTGGGAGAGAAATCATCGAGCCGTTAAAAACATTTGCTTTCTTCATTGAACACTTTAGGAAAGAAATTCAGTAGCTTAGCCCCCCCTGTTAGCTAATGGGACGTTAAGGGGTTAGCGACCGGGTGTGGCATACACAGCGACGCCCGCGAACTTCAGTGCCGGTTTAGCACTGATGCTAACTCGTAGCACCTCGGCCTCAAGCATCTCGCAGATCGTGACATTATAAACTGCACAGCGCCCCGTTATTGCCCCGTATGTAAAATTGACTCGCGCCCCCTGCTGTATCGCCTCGCGCCAACAACACCAGCAAGATGAGACGTTGTGAATTCGGCTGGCCGCTTGGGGAGCGGTAATTAAAGGGAATGGTTTTCAGGTTGGTCAGCCTTTATTATTTGCACCAATCAGGTGCCTGCGCACAGTTTGTCATGTTTCACTGGTGCAAGTTGTTCAAGCCCCCCACTGTGCGAGAGTGTTTGGGGCTGTAATGGCAGTCGCGCATGTTGCCTGGCAACACAGAACTGCCAACAACTAGCTTGTGCAGCATCATCAGCCCTTCCCTTTAAGTGAGGGAAGCAGCCTCTGTTGCCGTTACCAATGCGCTCAAAATTGGTTAGCGCTCTGCCGCTAACGCCCCGCTCTCGGCCTTTAGCGCCCTAAGAGAAGTGGTTAACACTTGAGTTAAAATGGAATATCACTGGAGGAGAGAATCATTAGCACCTGCCGCTACTTTTTCAACTTTTCAAAATTTAGCGGCCCGCGAATTTCTAGCTCTTTCTTCTCGTTAGTTATAACAGTATTGGAGATGGGGAAAAAAGGCTGTTTGACCAAGGGGGGAGGGGGGGGGGGGCGTCGGTTGGAGTAGAGAGGGAATGTCATGAAACCTCCAGGAATACACCCAACCAGAGTTGGCAACCCTAGATTCAGACCCAGGCGCCAGAGATAGAAGGACTGTGTGTTGTCCTGGTGTGCCAAATCTCCACTTACATATAATAGAAGGATAAACAAATTAAAATATGACAATGGATAATGCAGATTATAATTTATGAATGCACACATTTTATGAGAATCTGAAATTAAGTGCCCGCATTAAATTGATTAAACTCAACAGTCACTACTTGCAGCACATTCTTTGTGAAAAGGAAACAGAATCTAACCTTGTAGACTTGACCATATGTCCCATTGCCAACCACTTCGACTAACTCAAATATCCCTGCAGGATCCTGAGGAAAGGAAATGACACTTAAAGAAATAATAACAAAAACAATTTCCTTCATTAATCTACATTATTAGAGGTGTATCATTCCAATTCTAACTGGATTGCAAAAAGTTTCCCCAACCATTCAAATTAAAACGTGAAAGAGGGCTCCCTCACTAACTCAATGTTGACAATCAGTTCCCTGTAGAGTGGCTCCAGTTATTGAGTCAATCGCGATCTTCTGCAAACGAACATCAGGAGCGATCTTCCTTATAGAGTGGTATGTAGCTGCGTGCTGAGGTAAGGAGTCACTCAAGCAACAATTAAAAGCAACAAGGGCAGAATGCTGACAGATAATTGTGGGGAGTGACCGTGAGCTCTTGACTGAATCTGCACTCCACGATTTAACGTGAGAGAGACTGCTTTTTAAAGTAGTGCCAGACAGATTGCACTGTCGTGCAGTAAGGTCTGACACTAGTCGCTCAAATCAGCCCCATTCATTAGAGATTATCAACCAAGATTTCAATGGTCCGGCATCACAATAAACAAACCCCATTCATATTTGCCAGTAACTTTTTTTTCATAAATTCGAAGCCACAACAGTTTCTGACAATCTATGTATAACTGGTATTGTATAAACTGCCAGGTTAAAAACAACTCACCCGCAAAGAGGAAAGATCTATGTTATCGAGACTTTTTGCTGGAAGGTCTTTAGCCATCTTTGGGCCACTTTTTTTTAAAAAGATGTTCCTTCAAAACGACTGGAAAGTTTGTTTGCCCTTCCCCCGCCCCCTCGGTTAAATGTTAAAGAATCATACTGGTGCTGTCTCGCCTCCCAGCTGCACACTGGCTCACAAATACAGGAAGCACTGACATCCACAGCCAGGCAGAACCCGGAAAACAGAGCGAGAGGAAATGAACGGGCCAGCAGAAAATCTTAACAGGAACAAAAAAAAACCCATACACACTCACAACTTCGTGACATTTCCCGAGAAAGGGCGAGGAACTGACGTAGAATAAACTCGGCCGCGCAGCTCCCCTGGTGAGCGAACGGATAGACCTTGCCCCAGTAAAGTTCATCAAACTCACAGTTCTGTGTCACAGGGTTAGTGAAATACGTCAGGTTAAGCTCAATTCATTCCATCTCCTTCACTCTCTTTCTCAGTGTCTGCATGTCATCATCATCATAGGCAGTCCCTCAGAATCGAGGAAGACTTGCTTCCACTCTTAGCATGAGTTCTTAGGTGGCTGTACAGTCCAATATGAGAACCACTGTCTCTGTCACAGGTGGGACAGATTGTCGTTGAGGGAAAGGGTGGGCAGGGAGCCTGGTTTGCCGCACGCTCCTTCCGCTGCCTGCGCTTGATTTCTGCATGCTCTCGGTGATGAGATTCGAGGAGCTCAGCGCCCTCCCGGATGCACTTCCTCCACTTAGGGCGGTCTATGGCCAGGGACTCCCAGATGTCAGTGGGGATGTCGCACTTCCCCTATCTCGGGAGCCTCCTATGAACATTGACGATGAGATCCAACACCACCTCCAGTGCGACAGTGCAGCCTTCGGCCACGTGAGGAAAAGAGTGTTTGAAGATCACGCCCTCAAAACTGTCACCAAGCTCATGGTCTACAGGGCTGTAGTAATACCTGCCCTCCTGTAGGGCTCAGAGACATGGACATGTACAGTAGACACCTCAAGTCACTGGAGAAATACCACCAGCGATGTCTCGGCAAGGTCCTGGGAGGACAGACGCACAAACATTAGCGTCCTCATCCAGGCCAACATCCCCAGCATTGAAGCACTGATCACACTTGATCAGCTCCGCTGGGCAGGCCATATAGTTCGCATGCCAGACACGAGACTCCCAAAGCAAGAGCTCTACTCGGAACTCGTCCATGGCAAACGAGCCAAAGGTGGGCAGAGGAAACGTTACAAGACCATCCTCAAAGCCTCCCTGCATATTGACAGATCTATTAACTGCAGTTGAATAGGGTAACTTTAAATCATGGTGCCACCAAATGACCAGGCACGTGCAATGGCTTTGGATAGACTCCGAGCATTGAGCCATTAGCCAGACCAAAATTCCCTCCGCACCCTCTTGCGCGATCCCCCATAATTTGCCAATGACCCAATTGCCCAGCTCCCCCCACAGCAAATGGCAGAGGTCTGTAGGACTGCGCTGACACTGCAAGATTAGGGTCGGGTACAGAGCAATTCTTCTTCTTAGGCAGTCCCTCGAATCAAGAGTGATTTGCTTCCGTGCCAAAAAGGGATGAGTTCAATGAGTCCACAGGTGTTTCAATGAAGGACCTAATATTCCAGATCCCGGAATACATCATGAAGGGTGGAAGATGCCTGTGTGTGGATTTTTTTTAACATGTGGTGGCCATTGCACACCAGCCACCACACGGGCTTGACTGAGCAATTCTAGAATCGGCATTGGCACGCGAAGGGCAGTAAGAATTTGGAACACTCTTCCCGCAAAAGGCTGGGGATGCTGCGATAATACGAAGGCCGAGGTGGATAGATTTTTGTTGGGTAAGGGTATCAAGCGATGAGAGGCAAAGGCGGGTAAATGGAGCTGAGGTATAGATCAGCCTTGACCTAATTGGTAAGAGTAAAAGCCCATGGGATCCAGTGCAAAGTGGCAAGTTGCATCCAAAATTGGCTCAGCGGCAGGAAGCAGAGGGTAATGGTTGATGGGTGGTTTTGTGACTGGAAGGCTGTTCCAGTGGGGTTCCGCAGGGCTCAGTACTAGGACCCTTGCTTTTTGTGGTATACATCAATGATCTAGACTTGAATATAGGGTTTACGATTAAGAAGTTTGTAAATGACACAAAAATAGGCTGTGTGGTTGACAATAAAGAAGAAAGCTGCGGACTGCAGGAAAATATCAATCAACTGGTCAGGTGGGCAGAATAGTGGCAAATGGAATTTAATCCGGAGAAGTGTGAGGTCATGCATTTCGGGAGGGCTAACTAGGAAAGGGAATACACATTAAATGGTAGGACTCTGAGAAATGTAGAGGAACAAAGGGACCTGGGAGTGCATGTCCACAGATCCCTGAAGGTAGCAGGCCAGGTGGATAAGGTGGTTAAGAAGCGATACGGAATGCTTGCCTTTATTAGCCGAGGCATAGAATATAAGAGCAGGTGGGTTATGCTTGAACTGTATAAAACACTGGTTAGGTCACAGCTGGAGTACTGCATGCAGTTCTGATCACCACATTACAGGAAGGATGTGATTGCACTGGAGAGGATACAGAGGAGATTTACGAGGATGTTGCCGGGAGTGGAGAATCTTAGCTATGAGGACAAATTGGATAGGCTGGGGTTGCTTTCCTTGGAACAGAGGAGGCTGAGGGGAGACCACATTGAGGTGTATAAAATTATGAGGGGCCTAGATATAGAAGTTAGAAAGGGCCTATTTCCCTTAGCAGAGGGGTCAACAACCAGGGGGCAAAAATTTAAAGTAATTGGTTGAAGGTTTAGAGAGGATTTGAAGGGAAATTTCTTCATGCAGAGGGTTGTGGGAGGCTGGAACTCACTGCCTGAAAGGGTGTTAGAGGCAGAAACCCTCACCACATTTAAAAAGTACTTGGATGTGCACTTGAAGTGATGTAACGTACAGGGCTACGGACCAAGAACTGGAAAAGTGGGATTAGGCTGGATAGCCTCTTATTGGCTGACGTAGACACGATGGGCCGAAATGGCCTCCTTCTGTGCCGTAAATTTCTATGATAATTGAATGGCGGAGCAGGCCAGAGGGGCTGAATGGCCTCCCCCTGTTCCTGTGAGAGTCGGCCCAACCTGAGTCTGAAGCACAGTGAGACTCCATGGAGGTGGTCCACTGGCATCGCTTCAGTTTGACACCACATCTAGCGTAAATCCTGTATAGCGTCAAACCTGGTTTATAAAATGTTCGAGGGGACTCTTTGTTAAACCATCTCACATCAATTTAAATGTTTGGAGAGGCAAAATTCTCCCATATACTCAGGCAGGAGCCAAGCAATGTCAACAGGGTGATGTGTGGCCAAATTAGTGACCGTGGGTAAGACAATTGAACAAGTACTTTGGTTCGGTATTCACGAAGGAGGACACGAACAACCTTCCGGTTATAAAAGGGGTCGGGGGGTCTAGTAAGGAGGAGGAACTGAGGGAAATCCTTATTATCTGGGAAATTGTGTTGGGGAAATTGATGGGATTGAAGGCCGATAAATCCCCAGGGCCTGATGGACTGCATCCCAGAGTACTTAAGGAGGTGGCCTTGGAAATAGTGGATGCGTTGACAGTCATTTTCCAACATTCCATTGACTCTGGATCAGTTCCTATAGAGTGGAGGGTAGCAAATGTAACCCCACTTTTTAAAAAAGGAGGGAGAGAGAAAACAGGGAATTATAGACCGGTCAGCCTGACATCGGTAGTGGATAAAATGATGGAATCAATTATTAAGGATGTCATAGCAGTGCATTTGGAAAGAGGTGACATGATAGGTCCAAGTCAGCATGGACTTGTGAAAGGGAAATCATGCTTGACAAATCTTCTGGAATTTTTTGAGGATGTTTCCAGTAGAGTGGACAAGGGAGAACCAGTTGATGTGGTATATTTGGACTTTCAGAAGGCGTTCGACAAGGTCCCACACAAGAGATTGATGTGCAAAGTTAGAGCACATGGGATTGGGGGTAGTGTACTGACATGGATTGAGAACTGGTTGTCAGACAGGAAGCAAAGAGTAGGAGTAAATGGGTACTTTTCAGAATGGCAGGCAGTGACTAGTGGGGTACCGCAAGGTTCTGTGCTGGGGCCCCAGCTGTTTACACTGTACATTAATGATTTAGATGAGGGGATTAAATGTAGTATCTCCAAATTTGCGGATGACACTAAGTTGGGTGGCAGTGTGAGCTGCGAGGAGGATGCTGTGAGGCTGCAGAGCGACTTGGATAGGTTAGGTGAGTGGGCAAATGCATGGCAGATGAAGTATAATGTGGATAAATGTGAGGTTATCCACTTTGGTGGTAAAAACAGAGAGACAGACTATTATCTGAATGGTGACAGATTAGGAAAAGGGGAGGTGCAAAGAGACTTGGGTGTCATGGTACATCAGTCATTGAAGGTTGGCATGCAGGTGCAGCAGGCGTTTAAGAAAGCAAATGGCATGTTGGCCTTCATAGCAAGGGAATTTGAGTACAGGGGCAGGGAGGTGTTGCTACAGTTGTACAGGGCATTGGTGAGGCCACACCTGGAGTATTGTGTACAGTTTTGGTCTCCTAACCTGAGGAAGGACATTCTTGCTATTGAGGGAGTGCAGCGAAGGTTCACCAGACTGATTCCCGGGATGGCGGGACTGACCTATCAAGAAAGACTGGATCAACTGGGCTTGTATTCACTGGAGTTCAGAAGAATGAGAGGGGACCTCATAGAAACATTTAAAATTCTGACGGGGTTAGACAGGTTAGATGCAGGAAGAATGTTCCCAATGTTGGGGAAGTCCAGAACCAGAGGTCACAGTCTAAGGATAAGGGGTAAGCCATTTAGGACCGAGATGTTCAGCCATGAATTCATGTAATGGCGGTGCAGGCTAGAAGGGCTGAATGGCCTGCTCCTGCACCTATTTTTCTATGAGATGCGGAGGAACTTCTTCACCCAGAGAGTGGTGAACCTGTGGAATTCTCTACCACAGAAAGTTGTTGAGGCCAATTCACTAAATATATTCAAAAAGGAGTTAGATGAGGTCCTTACTACTAGGGGGATCAAGGGGTATGGCGAGAAAGCAGGAATGGGGTACTGAAGTTGAATGTTCAGCCATGAACTCATTGAATGGCGGTGCAGGCTAGAAGGGCCGAATGGCCTACTCCTGCACCTATTTTCTATGTTTCTATGTTTCTATGTGTAAATGCCCCCTGAAGTTCCTTGGCTGCCTGCATGAAGTAATGATGTAGGAACCCTGATGGTGGTACTTGGGAGGTACAACAGCATTGGGTGAATCGTAAGTATGGGATTGTCAGTTGCAAATCTGATTGTCAACCTTTCGCCAAAAAACATAAACTGGCTAAACGTGGCGAGCATCTTCCATGTTTCAGAATGCAGGGGACCATCCTGTCAATTCTGTGCCCTAAGGTTAATGTCCTGTTAGCACTGATGTGGCCATGTCAGGATCTTGCGGAGATATCGTTGGTGGTATTTCTCCAGCAACTTGAGGTGTCTACTGTATATGGTCCATGTCTCTGAGCCATACAGGAGGACAGGTATTACTACAGCCCTGTAGACTATGAGCTTGGTGGTGGATTTGAGGGCCTAGTCTTCGAAACCTCTTTTCCTCAGGACATTAGCTTGGATGATGTGGAATCAGAATGGGTGGAGCTACGGAATATCAAAGGACAGAAAACGCTAGTGGGAGTTGTGTACAGACCACCAAACAGTAGTAGTGAGGTTGGGGACAGCATCAAACAAGAAATTAGGGATGCGTGCAATAAAGGTATAGCAGTTATGATGGGAGACTTTAATCTACATAGTGATTGGGCTAACCAAACTGGTAGCAATGTGGTGGAGGAGGATTTCCTGGAGTGTATTAGGGATGGTTTTCTCGACCAATATGTCGAGGAACCAACTAGAGGGCTAGCCATCCTAGACTGGATGATGTGTAATGAGAAAGGGCTAATTAGCAATCTTGTTGTGCGAGGCCCCTTGGGGAAGAGTGACCATAATATGGTAGAATTCTTTATTAAGATGGAGAGCGACACAGTTAATTCAGAGACTAGGGTCCTGAACTTAAGGAAAGGTAACTTCGATGGTATGAGACGTGAATTGGCTAGAATAGACTGGTGAATGATACTTAAAGGGTTGATGGTGGATAGGCAATGGCAAACATTTAAAGATCACATGGATGAATTTCAACAATTGTACATTCCTGTCTGGAGTAAAAATAAAATGGGGAAGGTGGCTCAACCATGGCTAACAAGGGAAATTAAGGAGAGTGTTAAATCCAAGGAAGAGGCATATAAATTGGCCAGAAAAAGCAGCAAACCTGAGGACTGGGAGAATTTTATAATACAGCAGAGGAGGACAAAGGGTTTAAATAGGAGGGGGAAATTACAGTATGAGAGGAAGCTTGCTGGGAACATAAAACCTGACTGCACAAGCTTCTATAGATATGTGAAGAGAAAAAGATTAGTGAAAACAAACGTAGGTCCCTTGCAGTCAGATTCAGGTGAATTTATAATGGGGAACAAAGAACTGGCGGAGCAGTTAAACAAATACTTTGGTTCTGTCTTCACGAAGGAAGACGCAAATAACCTTCCAGAAATACTCGGGGCCCAAGGGTCTTGTGAGAAGAAGGAACTGAAGGAAATCCTTATTAGGTGGGAAATTATGTTGGGGAAATTGATGGGATTGAAGGCCGATAAATCTCCGGGGTCTGATAGTCTGCATCCTAGTGTACTTAAGGAAGTAGCCCTAGAAATAGTGGATGCATTTGTGATCATTTTCCAACAGTCTATCGATTCTGGATCAGTCACTATGGACTGGAGGGTAGCTAATGTAACACCACTTTTTAAGAAAGGAGGGAGAGAGAAAATGGGTAATTATAGACCAGTTAGCCTGACATCGGTAGTGGGAAAAATGTTGGAATCAATTATTAAAAATGAAATAACACACATTTGGAAAGCAGTGACGGGATCGGTCCAAGTCAGCATGGATTTATGAAAGGGAAATCCTGCTTGACAAATCTTCTAGAATTTTTTCAGGATGCAACTTGTAGAGTGGACTAGGGAGAACCAGTGGATGTGGTGTATTTGGACTTTCAAAAGGCTTTTGACAAGGTCCCACACAAGAGATTGGTGTGCAAAATTAAAGCATATGGTATTGGGGGTACTGACATGGATAGAGAACTGGTTGGCAGACAGAAAGCAGAGAGTTGGGATAAACGGGTCCTTTTCGGAATGGGAGGCAGTGACTAGTGGAATGCTGCAGGGCTCAGTGCTGGGGCCCCAGCTGTTTACAATATACATTAATGATTTGGATGAGGGAATTGAGTGTAATATCTCCAAGTTTGCAGATGACACTAAGCTGGGTGGCGGTGTGAGCTGTGAGGAGGACGCTAAAAGGCTGCAGGGTGACTTGGACAGGTTAGGTGAGTGGGCAAATGTGTGGCAGATGCAGTATAATGTGGATAAAGGTGAGGTTATCCACTTTGGGGGCAAAAACACGAAGGCAGAATATTATCTGAATGGCGGCAGATTAGGAAAAGGGGAGGTGCAACGAGACCTGGGTGTCATGATACATCAGTCATTGAAAGTTGGCATGCAGGTACAGCAGGCAGTGAAGAAGGCAAATGGTATGTTGTCCTTCATAGCTAGGGAATTTGAGTATAGGAACAGGGAGGACTTACTGCAGTTTTACAGGGTCTTAGTGAGGCCTCACCTGGAATATTGTGTTCAGTTTTGGTCTCTTAATCTGAGAAAGGACGTTCTTGCTATTGAGGGAGTACAGCGAAGGTTCACCAGTCTGATTCCCAGGATGGCAGGACTGACATATGAGGAGAAACTGGATCGCCTGGGCCTGTATTCACTGGAGTTTAGAAGGATGAGAGGGAATCTCATAGAAACATATAACATTCTGACGGCACTGGACAGGTTAGATGCAGGAAAAATAATTCCGATGTTGGGGAAGTCCAGAACCAGGGCACATAATCTAAGGATAAGGGGTAAGCCATTTAGGACTGAGATGAGGAGAAACGTCTTCACTCAGAGAGTTGTTAACCTGTGGAATTCCGTACCACAGAGAGTTGTTGATGCCAGTTCAGTGGATATATTCAAGAGGGAGTTAGATATGGCCCTTACGGCTAAAGGGATCAAGAGGTATGGAGAGAAAGCGGGAAAGGGGTAAGGAGGTGAATGATCAGCCATGATCTTATTGAATGTTGGTGTAGGCTCGAAGGGCCGAATGACCTACTCCTGCACCTATTTTCTATGTTTCTATGTTTCAGGCGTCTGCTGGACAGGCCACATTATCCGCATGCCTGACACGAGACTCCCAAAGCAAGCGCTCTACTTGGAACTCCTTTAGAGCAAATGAGCCAAAGATGGGCAGAGGAAACATTTCAAGGACACACTCAAAGCCTCCTAGATAAAGTGCAACATCTCCAATGACGCATGCTGCCAGCCAAGCATTGCGCTTACACTTGCCCAAGGCTTTTTGTAGACTTTTGCACTGGAACTTGCTGTGATTTGAAATCCAAAACAGTGCAGCGCCCTCTACAGGGAATATGGGGTCTGTGTGAACAGGGCAACTGTGTAACTCCGCAGAGTCTAAACCAGGAAGTGTCAATTTGAATATTGAATTCAATGTCAAGTCAGGTACAGAAAAACAAAATAAAAAAAAGGAAAGAAAGATAGTATAAGAGCCAAAGAAAAAGTTACAAAAAAAATTAATTAATTTTTGTAAAAATCTCCAACAATAATGAAAATCTGAAGGAATGAGACTCTAATCTTGTAAAAGTTAATTTTCAGTGCTAGAGAGGTTGTTTGGCAATAATTAAGGCTCATCACCAAAGTTCCCACAAAGCTGCGCATCCATGTAGCAGTCTGGAGGTCCCATGCAGGCCGCTCGCCAACCTTTATATGCATGCGCGAAAATTTGAATGGGACCGTGCACCCCCAAAAATACGAGGGAACATTGCTTATCATGTCGTTAAAAATTCACTTACACTGAAATGGACAATCCCTAACTTTTCCTGGTGTGTTTAGAAACATAGAAACATAGAAAATAGGTGCAGGTGTAGGCCATTCGGCCCTTCGAGCCTGCAACACCATTCAATATGATCATGGCTGATCATTTAGTGGGTATCTAGTGGGTAAGTACCGTAATCTCATCTCGTTGCATGAATTTTAATGTTTAATCTGTCGCCGAGGTACCGGTGTAATGTAGCTTCTGGAGGAGCAGGGCAATTCGGCAGCAACATCCAGATTTTTGCATTTAACTGCGCATGTGCAGTCGCCAGAAGTTTCTGTCAGATTTACACTTCAATAACGGCGAGCACTGTTGGCCTCACTGTTGTATGGACCGCAAAATCCGGGCTGACATGTACCGTGTGAGTGCGTCTGCACACAGCTGTGTCTTAACAATTTTAGAACAATGCAAGTCAGGAGCCAAAATGTGGGTCTCACTCGCACCACAATGGCAGTAACATTGACACTACACCACTAAGAGCATCGTAAAAGTATAAAGTATTATTTTTTCCTCCTCTTGCTCGCCTTCTAATCCCTGTTCCCCTCTCACAATTAATTCTCTTTTGCACAGACCGCTAGTTAGAATTTGTGGCTCACTGCAAGCTGGGCTGATTTTAATATTCTCCTGCTTTTTTTTCTTGATCCCAAAATAAAAAAAAAACCCCAAAGGCAAAATGAATGAAGTTGTGATCATGAGGCAAAGTGCTGGAACGTTGGCAGGAATGGTCGAAGCAGATGCTTTGCCAAAGGTGTAGAGCAGAAAAGGATCAGTGATCAGGGTAGAAATGCAAAACAGTGACTGGTAATGCAAAGAACACAAGGATACAGGAAAAGAGAGAAAGAAGCGCAAGCATTGAAGGGGAAAGGAGAAAATGAACAGTTAGCCAAAGGGCAAGGAAGAGAAGAAATTAAAAGAAAGACTTGCATTTCTATAGTGCCTTTCACAATTTCAGGATGTCCCAAAGCACTTGGCAGTCAATTAAGTAGTTTTGAAGTGCAGTCACTGTTGCAATGTAGGAAACGCAGCAGCCAATTTGTGCACAGCAAGCTCCCACAAACAGCAATGTTTAATGACCAGATAATCTGTTTTGGTGATGTTGGTTGAGAGATAAATATTGGGCAGGACACTGGGGATAACTCCCCTGTCTTTCTTCAAAATAGTGGCGTTGGATCTTTTTCGTCCATCTGAGAGAGGAGACGGGGCCTCTGTTTAACAGCACCTCCAATGGTGCACTCCATCAGTACTGAAACATAGAAACATAGAAACATAGAAAATAGGTGCAGAAGTAGGCCATTCGATCCTTCGAGCCTGCACCACCATTCAATATGATCATGGCTGATCATGCAACTTCAGTACCCCATTCCTGCTTTCTCTCCATACCCCTTGATCCCATAGCCATAAGGGCCACATCTAACTCCCTTTTGAATATATTTAGTGAACTGGCCTCAACAACTTTCTGTGGCAGAGAATTCCACAGATTCACAATTCTCTGAGTGAAGAAATTTCTCCTCATCTCGGTCCCAAAAGGCTTGCCCCTTATCCTTCGAATTATCAGCGTAGATTTTGTGCTCAAGTCTCTGGAGTGGGACTTGAACCCACAACCTTCTGAACCAGAGGGGAGAGTGACTCAGCCCAAACAAATTATGATTTTTTTTTAAACAGGGCACTTATTAAATCAAAATAATATGATTAGGCAGAGTTAACAGGGTTTATGAAAGGCTTTCAATATGGTGCCACAAGAGTAGGACTCATGGGGTTGCAGGTCATAAGTAAGCATGGATAGAGGATTGATTAACGGACAGGAAGCAGAGAGTAGGAATAATCTTTGGAATTCTCTACCCCAGAGGGCTGTGGATGCTGAGTTGATGAATATATTCAAGGCTGAGATAGATAGATTTTTGGATTCTAATGGAATCAAGGGATATTGAGATCAGGCGGGAGAGTGGAGTTGAGGTCGAAGATCAGCCATGATCTTATTGAATGGCAGAGCAGCCTCGAGGGGCTGAATGGCCTACATCTGCTCCTAGTTAATATGTTTTTAGTGGACTAACTGAATCACAGCCGATACGTGGGAATGGCCGCTATATCTGGAGGATATAGTTGATTTTAAAATTCTCATCCTTGTTTTCAAATCCCTCCATGCCCTCGCCACACCCTATCTCTGTAATCTCCTTCAGCCTTATAACTCTCAGAGATCTCTGTGCCCTCCAGTTCTGGCCTCCTGAGCATCTCCGACTTTAATCACTCCACTATTGGCAGCTGTGCCTTCAGCTGCCAAGGCCCAAACTCTGGAATTCTCTTCCTAAACCTCTCTGTCTCTCTTTCCCCCTTTAAGACGATCCTTAAAACCTATGGGCTCATTTTTCCCCAATGCCGTTTTTTGGCGTATTACCAGAGTTAGGTCCGGTTTTGTTTGGCCCCGACTACTCCAAAAAAATAATTGACAAGTTTCCCCGTTCTAATTTTTAAAATTTGCACCGCGCAGCCTGTCCTTTAGTTTTGGGAGTGGAGCATAATGTCTGCATTGAAAAAAACGATGACTACCCTTCTGCGCATGTGCAAAATAAAAGACGCTTTTTACGTAACTGCTATAGGCGCGGATGCCCAGTACAGCTCCCGGTCTGCATTCGGCCATTTTTAAAGAGCCAGTTGTGTGTGAGAACTTTAATTTTCAGTGGAAAAATCGGAGCTGCAATATGCAACGCGGCTCAAGGACCAATAATTTCTCACAGGACGAACTGGATACACTAGTTACTATAATTGAGGCCAGATGGCACGAGCTGGACACCAGCAGAGGGAACATAAAAATTTCACCAAAAGAAATGAAGAAACGCTGGAACCAACTTGCAGAGGATTACTGTGCAATGATGACCACCCAGAGGTCTGGAGGCCAGTGCAAAAAGAAGTGGCAGGACCTTGGTCAAGTAGTTAGTGTAAGTAATATTTTCATTTATTCACTGGAATTGCATCTGTAAATGTGACCATCTGTATATGTCCCACCCAGCAGAAAGACACTCTCTTTAAAAAGTTATATTTTCATCTTTGCAGAGGAAGGTGGCACACAACAAAAGGGAAAGAACAGGAGGAGGCCCGGCAAATCTGCACCCACTGACACCGTTGGAGGCTGTGTGAGCCTACTCATGCCACCCTGCCCCCTCCTCTGCTGCTAACCATTTGTCTGTTCTGTTATATTTTGCATAAAATTGAGGCCAACCCTGAAGCCATTGCAGAAGAAGATTCAGACGCGGACGAGCCTGAAGAGGAGAACATCTTCCAATCCCACCTTCCAGACCAAGAGCATGGGGGTGAAGGGGTTGGGGAGGGTGAGGGGCAGGGGGAGGGGGAGGATGAAGCCTCCACTCTTGTACTCGAACTGGAGGAGGTGCAGGTGCCGCCCTTTGAGGTGCCAGCCCCTTTCCTGAGTGGTACGAGTGTTGGGACATTCTATGGCTTCTCTGCGGCTGGGGGTTTTAATGGGGTGCAGCAAGGCACAGCCAGGGCCCCACCATCCGAGGTTGTGGGTCCCAGTGGGATGAAGCAAGCCACACCCAGTGTCCCACCGTCCGAGGTTGCAGTTCCCAGTAGGATGCAGCGAGGCATACCCAGGGCCCCACCGTCTGAGGCTGCAGGTCCCAGTGGGATGCAGCGAGCCACACCCAGGGTGAGAAGGAGAAGGAGAGCTGGACAGCCCTCTCCTGAGGTGCAGAATCTAACAGATGTGGTTCAGATGATGGCAATGAGTGCGGAGAGCATTGACCTTACGCGATTGCTCCTGGACACTATCAGTGGGATAGTAATGAGGTATCGGGACTGCCGGGAGAAGTAACAACACTCTCACGAGAAATGGGAACATGAGGGAGGGAATGTCGCAGGCAGCTGATACACTGTCGGTGAACATAGAAACATAGAAATCTACAGTGCAGATAGAGGCCATTTCTGACCATTGTGTCCACGCCGGCCGACAAAGAGCCACACGGCCCTTGGTCAGTAACCCTGAAGGTTACGTATAAACCTATGAACAATGAACAATGGCGGAAAGGTAAAGAGCATCCAGCCCAACCAGTCCGTCCCACACAACTGCGACATCCCATGCATCGCAACATTCTACACTCCACCAGATAAACCAGATAAACCAGATAAAAACCAAGGCAAATTGGGAAAAAAACAATCTGGGAAAATTCTTCTCCGAACCATCCAGGCGATCAAAACTAGTCCGGAGATCACTCTGGCCGTATTCGATTCCCTGCAGTACTTACCATCGTATCTGCAGCAGCTAACAAAAGGTTACCCAGTCTAATCCCACTTACCAGCTCTAGGTCCGTAACCCTGTATGTTATGCCACTTCAAGTGTCCATCCAAGCAGCTTTAAAAGTGGTGAGAGTTTCTGCATCCACCATTCTTCCAGGCAGTGAGTTCCAGACCCTCACAACCCTCTGCGTGAAGAAGCCTCCCCTCAAATCCTCTCTGAACATTCCACCAACCACCTTAAAACTATGTCCTCTCGAAATTGATCCATCCACCAAGGGAAATAGGCCTCAGCTATCCACTATATCCAGGGCCCTCAAAATTTTATGCACCTCAATGAGGTCTCCTCGCAGCTTCCTCTGTTCTAGGGAGAACAAACCCAACCTATCCAATCTGTCCTCATTGGTAAGGTTCTCCATTCCAGGCAGCATCCTTGTAAATCTTCTCTGCATCCTCTCCAGTGCAATCACGTCCTTCCAGAACTGCACGCGGTATTTCAGCTGTGTCCTGACCAGAGTATTATACAAGTTCGGCATAACCTCCCTGCTCTTGTATTCTATGCTTCAGCCAATAAAGGCAAGCATACCGTATGCCTTGTTCACCATCTTATCCACCTGGCCTGCTACTTTCAGGGATCTGTGGACAAGCACTCCAAGGTCCCTTTATTCATTTACACTTCTAAGTGGCCTACTGCTTAACGTGTATACCCTTTCCTTATTAGTCCTCCCCAAGTGCATTACCTCACACTTCTCCGAATTAAATTACACTTGCCACTGCTCTGCTCACCTGACCAGTAGATTGATATCCTCCTGCAGTCATGACTTTCCTCTACCTTATCAACCACACAGCCAATTTTAGTGTCATCTGCAAACACCTTAATCATATCCCTATATTCAAATCTAGATCATTGATGTATACCACAAAAAGCAAGGGACCCAGTACTGAGCCCTTTGGAATCCCACTGGATACATCCTTCCAGTCACAAAAACATCCATAACCATAGAAACATAGAAACATAGAAAATAGGTGCAAGAGTAGGCCATTCTGCCCTTCGAGCCTGTACCACCATTCAATATGATCATGGCTGATTTAGTACACCATTCCTGCTTTCTCTCCATACCCCTTGATCCCTTTAGCCGTAAGGGCCACATCTAACTCCTTTTTGAATATATCTAATGAACTGGCCTCAACAAATTTCTGTGGTAGAGAATTCCACAGGTTCACAATTCTCTGAGTAAAGAGGTTTCTCCTCATCATTGATTGCCATTCCGAAAAGGATCCGTTTATCCCAACTCTCTGCTTCCTGCCTGCCAACCAGTTCTCTATCCACGTCAATACATACCCCCAATACCATGTGCTTTAATTTTGCATGTTAATCTCTGGTGTGGGACCTTGTCAAAAGCCTTTTGAAAGTCCAAATACACCACATCCACTGGTTCTCCCTTGTTCACTCTACTAGTTACATCCTCAAAAAATTCTAGAAGATTTGTCAAACATGATTTCCCTTTCATAAATCCATGCTGACTTGGACCGATCCTGTCGCTGCTTTCCAAATGTGCTGCTATTACATCTTTACATCTTTAATAATTGATTCCAACATGTTCCCCACAACTGATGTCAGGCTATAATTCCCTGTTTTCTCTCTCCCTCCTTTTTTATACAGTGGTGTTACATTAGCTAACCTCCAATCCATAGGAACTGATCCAGAGTCTATAGAATGTTGTAAAATGACCACCAATGCATCCACTATTTCAATGGCCACTTCCTTAAATACTCTGGGATGCAGACTATCAGACCCTGGGGATTTATTGGCCTTCAATCCCATCAATTTCCCTAACACAATTTCTGACTAATAAGGATTTCCTTCCGTTCCTCCTTCTCACTAGACCCTCGGTCCCCTAGTATTTCCGGAAGGTTATTTATGTCTTCCTTCATGAAGACAGAACCAAAGTATTTGTTCAATTGGTCTGCCATTTCTTTCTTACCCATTATAAATTCACCTGATTCTGACTGCAAGGGACCTACATTTGTCTTCACTAATCTTTTTCTCTTCACATACCTATAGAAGCTTTTGCAGTCAGTTTTTATGTTCCCTGCAAGCTTACTCTCATACTCTATTTCCCCCATCCTAATTAAACCCTTTGTCCTCCTCTGCTGAATTCTAAATTTCTCCCAGTCCTCAGGTTTGCTGCTTTTTCTGGCCAATTTATATGCCTTTTCTTTGGATTTAACACTATCCATAATTTCCCTTGTAGCCACGGTTGAGCCACATTTCCCGTTTTATTTTTACGGCAGACAGGGATGTACAATTGTTGAAGTTCATTCATGTGATCTTTAAATGTCTGCCATTGCCTATCCACCGTTAAACCTTTAAGTATCATTCGCCAATCTATTCTAGCCAATTCACGTCTCATACCATCGAAGTTACCTTTCTTTAAGTTCACGACCCGAGTCTCTGAATTAACTGTGTCACTCTCTATCTTAATGAAGAATTCTATCATATTTTGGTCACTCATCCCCAAGGGGCCTCGCACAACAAGATTGCTAATTAACCCTCTCTCGTTACCCAGTCTAGGATGGCCAGCTCTCTAGTTGGTTCCTCGACATATTGGTCTAGAAAAGCATCCCTTATACACTGCAGGAAATCCTCCTCCACCGTATTGCTACCAGTTTAGTTAGCCCAATCTTACGGCTAAGGGGATCAAGGGGTATGGAGAGAAAGCAGGAAAGGGGTACTGAGGGAATGATCAGCCATGATCTTATTGAATGGTGGTGCAGGCTTGAAGGGCTGAATGGCCTACTCCTGCACCTATTTTCTATGTTCTATGTTTAATGACCCTCCTGGTTACCTCCTCGAAAAATTCAATCAGGTTAGTCAAATACGATCTTTCCTAAACAAATCCGTGCTCACTATCCCTAATTGATCCTTGCCTTTCTAAATGTAGATTTATCCTGTCCTTCAGGATTTTTTCCAACAATTTTTCCATTACTATGGTTAGGCGGACAGACCTATAATTACTCAGCCTATCCCTTCTTCCCTTCTTCCCTTCTTAAACAAGGGTACCACATTAGCTGCCCTCTAGTCCTCCGGCACCATGCCCAAATCCAAAGAGGACTGTAAAATGATGGTCAAGGCCTCTGCTATTTCCTCTTTTACTTCGCTCAATAGCCTAGGATGCATTTCATCTGGGCCTGGGGAGTCATCCACTTTCAAAGCTGCTAAACCTTTTAATATCTTCTCTCTCACTATGTTTATTTCATCCAGAATTTCACACTCCTCCTCGATAGCAGTATCTGCATTGCCACTTTCCTTTGTGAAAACAGACACAAAGTATTCATTAAGAACCACACCCACATCTTCCGCCTCCACACAGAGATTACCCTCATGATCTCTAATAGGCCCTACCCTTTCTTTAGTTATCCTCTTGCTCTTAATATATTTATCGAACTTCTTTGGGTTTTCTTTAATTTAATTGCCAAGAATTTTTCATGCTCTCTCTTCGTATTCCTAATATCCTTTTTAAAGTTACCTCTAAACTTTTTATATTCCTCCAGAGATTCTACAGTATTTAGTCACCGGTATATGACATAAGCTTCCGTTCTTTTCTTTATCCTCCCCTGTAAGTCCCTAGACATCCAGGGGGTTCTAGAATTGTTATTCCCATCCTTTTTCTTTAAAGGCACATGCTTGGCCTGAGCCCTCCGGATCTCTACCTTGAATGCCTCCCACTGTTCCGACACTGATTTACCTTCAAGTAGCTATTTCCAGTCTACTGTGACCAAATCACTTCTCAACTTAGCAAAGTTAGCTTTTCCCCAATTTGGGACTTTTATTTCTGGTTTATCCTTGTCCTTATTCATAACTACCTTGAATCTGACTGAATTATGGTCACTGGCACTCAAGTGCTCTCCCACTAATACCCCTTCTACCTGCCCAGCTTCATGCCCCAAAACAAAATCCAGAACTGCCCCCTCCCATGTTGGGCTGACTAAAAAGGCTCTATTGAATACATTTTAAGAATTTCGCATCCTCTATATCCTTCACACTATATTTGTCCCAATCAATATTAGGATAGTTGGAATCCCCTACTATTACTACCCTATGGTTTTTGGACTTCACTGAAATTTGCCTACATATTTGCTCTTCTATCTCCCTCCCACTGTTTGGGGGTCTATAATACATGCCCAGTAGTGTGATCGTCCCTTTTTTATTTTTCAGTTCGACCCATATGCCCTCATTTGATGATCCCTCTAACATATCATCCCTCCTCACAGCTATAATAGTTTTTTAAATCAATACCGCGACCCCCCCTTTTTTTTTACCCCCGTCTCTGTCTTGTCTAAAAATCCTGTAACTGGGAATATTGAGCTACCAAACCTGCCCCTCTTTCAGCCATGTCTCTATAATGGCTATAATGTCATACTCCCAAGTGTCTACCTGTGTCCTCAGCTCATCCGCCTTATTCTCTATACTCCTTGCATTGAAGTATATACCATTTAGCACAGGAAGATCTTCTTGATTACTACTTAGTAACCCTTGTTTCCTCTGTCTTACAGATTCACTTTCTACATTCTTGCTTTCCAGTTTCAGCTTTACTTCATTCCCTATTGGAGGCCAGAGAGGTCCGTGAGTTTGGAAGGTCCATGAGTTCGGAAGGTCTGTGAGTTCGGGTGGTCCATGAGTTCGGGAGGCCCGGAGGTCCAAGAGTCCGGGAGGTCAGGAGTCCAAGGAGCAAGAGGGCTGGAGGTCGGCGAGGAATGCACTTCTGGCAAGGAGCTCACAGCCCTCGTACGGGCAGGTAAGTGGTTGGCTGTTTAATCAGATAAGTCTAATTAGTGGGATAGCAGGGCAGCTCAGTCCTGAGGACTACATGTCCTGCGGCATATGGGAAGTTCTGGATGCTTGGCATGGCTTAGACAACCATGTGTGCAGGAGGTGTCTCCAGCTTCAACTACTCGAGTTCCGCGTTTCGGAGCTTGAACGGCGGCTGGAGTCAATGCGGTGCATCCGCGAGGCTGAGAGCCACGTGGATAGCACTTTTCAGGAGGTGGTCACCCCACAGCTTAAAAGCATGCAAGTAGAGGAGAAGTGGGTGAACCCCAGATGGAGGAAGAACACTAGGCAGATAGTGTAGGAGATCCCCCCTGAGTCCATCTCGCTTTCCAACTAATATTCACTTTTGAACACTGGTGAGGGCGATGGTGCCTCTGGAGAGTGCAGCCAGAGCCAAGTCCAAGGCACCACGGGTGGCTCAGCTGCACAGGGGGAGAGGGACGAAGAATAAAATAGCTATAGTGGTAGGGGATTCAATAGTTAGGGGAATAGAAAAGCATTTTTGCGGCCATAGACATGACTCCAGGATGGTATGGTGCCTCCCTGGTGCCAGAATCAAGGATGTCACAGAGTGGACACAGGGCTTTCTGGGGCAGAGGGTAAACAGCTGGAGGTCATGGTCCATATCAGGACCAATGACATAGGTCGAAAGAGGGATGAGGTCCTGCAGGCAGAATTTAGGGAGCTTGGAGAAAAATTAAAGAGTCGGACATCAAAGGTAGTAATCTTTGGGTTACTACCGGTGCCATGTGCTAATGAGTACAAGAATAGAAGGATAGAGAGGATGAACATGTGGCTGGAGCATTGGTGTAGGAGGGAGGGCTTTACATTCCTGAGGCATTGGGACCGCTTCTGGGGGAGATGGGACCTGTACAAACCAGACGGGTTGTACTTCAACAGCGCTGAGACCAATATCCCTGCGGGGAGATTTGCTAGTGCTAATGGTGAGAGTTTAAACTAGCTTGGCAGGGGGATGGGAACCTGAGAACAAATTCAATAGGGAACACGAGGGAGGGAATGTCGCAGGTAGCTGATACACTGTTGGTTAACATGAGGGAGGGAATGTCGGAGGTAGTTAAGACAGTGTCAGGGCATATGAGGGTGGGAATGTCGGAGTTAGCTGCTGCAATAAGGGAACATGCCCAGAATCAACTGACACTCCCACTCCAATCCCTCTGAAGAGGCCCAAGCCGGGCCTTCCACATTACCGTCTGCCCACGCCCCCCCATCAAGAAGTGCGCATTACCCAAGATGCTCGAAAGAATAAAATTGGTACCGACCCGAGAAACACTGCGCCACCGCCTGCGGGCAGGGGTGGAGTCACCAAGACCAAGCGCAGGGGGCAGTCTTAGAATAAGGTGGAGGAGAGATGGGTGTAGCCATTCTTTGTTGCTGCTGTTGATGTTGTTATTATTGTTATTACTGTTGTTACTGTTGTCACTGTTCTCACGATAAAAGTTGTTTGTAAGTGATGTAAATTTACAAGTTTAAAAGTTTGTAAGTGATCTTAACGTTTGTAAGTGATCTTAACTGAAAACTTTAAAGGTTGATCCAAGAATATTTTTATTAAAGTTAAGTTAAGTACAAATAATTGTTAAACTTTTGAATAAAATACATTTTAAATTATAACTGAATCCATTATTTGTTCCATTATTAACACAACGTTTTGAACGAAAGAAGAATCATTTCTATTATTTATTCCATTAACACAACACAACATTAAAGAACAGGTCAGCTGGAGGAGGATATGAGCGGTATTCACTTCCGCTGGAAATGGCGCGGTGAAGCCGCTGTAAAGGAAGGTTTCCAGCGGAGAGCTCTGCAGCATGCGGGCCGCAGGCAAAGGACTAGCATAGTAAAATTCACGAAGGAAAAGGTAGGACTTTTCCCGGAAGTGCCCCCACGAGGTTTTCGATGCGGTGCTCGATCGCGACCTGTCTCTGGTAGGTAAAAAGTTTTATTACTTATTAGTGTTTTTATTTCATTTTTTAACATCTGCAGTATTTATCTTTTGATATAGTTTTATTAATTATTAATATTTTTATTTCATTTTCCATGGTCCACAGTGGTTATCTCTTGATATAGTTTTATTAATTGTTTTGTCTCCATTAAACCTGCTGAGTGCTGCTCAGAGGTTTGCACATACCCCTGTACTTTTGTACAACTTTCAGGTCTGACTCTTTAGTGGGCTGCAGAGACCTGCTTGACAGGGTTCATCCTGAGGATGGGAGGAGTGTTGGAAGGGCGATACCTGGTACATCTGGTCAGACGCAGGGCGGCATACAGGAGAAAGCGTCGCCATCAGCACCGTGCAGACAGGCAGCGGGCAAGGGAGGCAGCAGCCATGATTCGTTCATTCTGTGCCAAACCAGTGTGCCCGCCGTCTTCACCGGCCCGAATCAGGATTGCGGTTTGCTGCTTGGGGACAAGGGATAGCCCCCGTTGGTGCTCACTCCTCTGTGGAACCCCAGGGCAGCACCAGAGCATGCATACAATGACGTTCATTGTGCCACCAGGTGCATCATCGAGCAGTGCATAGGCATCCTTAAGCAGAGGTTCCGGTGCCTGGACCGCTCTGGTGGCACTTTACAGTACTCTCCTCAACGGGTCTCCATAATCGTTGTGGTCTGCTGCATGTTACACATCATGAGGGGACAGCCGCTGGAGGTCAAGCCAGCAGCACCACCTGAGGATGAGGAGGAGGAGGTGCAGCAGGAGGAGGATCCCCGTTGCCCCAGAGCTAGGAGGCGTCGGCCCATCGCCACCCTGGAAGGGCCGAGTGCAGACTGGCCAGCACCCTCCTGCGAGCGTGCGTCCTCACATATATGGAGGTGCCTGACACCTCCCCTGCAATCTCTCTCTATGCATTATGTACTAGCGGTCTGCCAGGTCTCCCCATGTCAGGAAACAGTATTCTTCTTCTGTCCTCCACACCGTCCATCAGTGTCTCCAGCTCCATATCAGTGAACCTGTTGGCTCTCCTTGCACCTCGTACACCAGCCATCCTTCCAACCTCCTTCCCCCCTCAGGGCCTTGTTGCAAACCCTGACCTTTAAAAAGACCAGGAGGCAGCTGGCTCATTAGAAACCCTTACCTGCATGCTGAATTTCTCAGTGGTGATAACGCTCAAATTAAGACAGCCACAGCTCTGAAAAATCCACTTTGGAAGGGTTCATTAGCGCTGGAACCCATTGGTTCACTTTTGGAGCTGAATATGAGGTGGCCCAGCCACGAAAAAATGTTGGCGCTAATGGCCCCAAAAAGTTGGGGAGAGCACCAGCTTTGCAGCGGTACTGAATTTCAGGCCTCAGGTTGAGTTATGCTGGCTCAGAAACTTTGGGGAAACTGGGATATTTTAATTTACGCCATAAAAACGGCACAGATAACTGGGCAAAATTGAGCCCTATATATTTGCCTTCATATCTCGATATGTGGCTCAGTGCTAAATTTTGTTTGATAACGCTCCAGTACCCCAGAGAGCTGTGATTGCTCAGTGGTTGAGTATATTCAAGGCTAAGATCAATAGATTTTTGGATTCTAAGGGAATCAAGGGATCGGGCGAGAAATTAGAGTTGAGGTCGTAAATCAGCCCTGATCATATTGAATGGCGGAGCAGTTCGAGGGGCCATGTGACCAACTCCTGCTCCTATTTAATTATGTTGTTGTGTGCTTAGCCTCGGGACCAATGTCTTGTAGTCCCACGCTGACTGCTTGCCAGCTTCACGATGTGAAAAACACGCCCACGTGCAGAAGTTTGAATGGGTCACACACAGCCTGTTAAAGAGGCCGTACGTCCCCACTAAAAATTAGAGAGAACATCGCTTGGGACATCTTACTACGTTAAAGGTGCTATATAAATGCAAGTTGTTTTTGTTGTTGTTGGTAAACGAGCAGACCTGTGGCTAGTTGTGTGGGCCTTGTGCATTATTTCATGTTTCACTGTGCTCATGTTTAGTTTGAGAGTATCGCTCTGTGATTTCCTTTCAAAAAACCTGGAGCATTATTTATGAGATGAATATTGTCCAGGACATCAGAGAGAACTCCCCTGCTCATCTTCGAATAGTGCCAGAAGATATTTTACTTCCACCACAGAGGACAGTTGGGTCCTCAGTTTAATGTCTCGTATGAAAGAAGGCACCTCCGTGTCAGATGATACTTTGAAAGGCTGACTTAAAAGAGGGATAATTAGAGGAGAAGGCTAGGCTGGAAAGCAGAGCAGGAGCCAGAAAAGACAACAGGAACTTTAGGCTGCAATAGAGACCTGCAGAGAATAAAAAAGGTTAAGTTAAAAGGAAAACAATGGGGGGAAATGAAAACCTTGAAACAGGAAAACAAATCCTAAGGAACCTGCTAGCCATGGCTCAGTGGCAGCTCTTTCGTCTCGGAGTCAGAAGATTTTGGATTTGAGTCCCACTCCAGAGACTTGAACACATACTCCAGGATCACACTCAGTACAATGCTGAGCGAGTGCTGCACTGTCAGATGTGCCGTCTTTCAGGTGTTAAACCAAGGCCCCATTGCCCTCTCAGGTGGATGTAAAATATCCCATGACACTAAGAAGAGCCCTGTTGTCCTGGCCAATATTTATCTCTCACCCGACTGCGCTAAAACATATTATCTGTCCATTATCACATGGCGGAATGGCAGTAGTGGGATCAGGAATGCTGTAATTCTGAGAGAGGACAGCAGGTTCCTGCTCCACTGACCCACTGCAACTCCCAGGAGCAGTACCTCAGTATCCCTCTCAATCTGCTGGAGTGCAGATTGGTGGCCTGCTGCGACACCGTGAGATCCCCGGTGGACTGAGGTGGACCCAGCGGCAATGGCAGCAGTCAGCGCTCGTGTGGCATCCAGCTGAGATTGCGAGAGAGCAGTCTGAGACTGGATGCCAGCAACTATTGTCTACATTACAGCACAAAGACATTGCGTTGGGAGCTTGCTGTGTATGAATTGGCTGCCACAATTCCCACATTACAACAGCGACTAAGGGCCAGACTTTCGGCTCCATTGTCGGCGATGTTCTCGGTGCTACAGCGAGAGTTGGCATGTAAGTTTTTGAACGTTATTGCCCACATCTGAAGTCACCCGCTGTGACCAGACCACCCACATGCAATGCCACGAACAACCGTCAGGCGCATAAGTTTGGCATCAACCGCTGAGGTCCAAATCGCTGAGAGACCCGCCCTGTAAAAGCTGCTTAAACAGGGCGGTAAAGGGGGACCCTGCAAGGAAATGTAAGTTAAAGTTCTTTAATTATTTTTTTTAATTTTAACACAGCGATTAGGGTTTAAAATGTCTTGGGAATGGTTTGTACATGTTTTTTTCAATGAAAATTTTTTTTTAAAGGTTACCCTCCTCCCTAGGCCCAACCGCAGCCTCGGACTAAATTTTTCTACTTACCATCCATTCCGATAACGACTGCCCATTTGTCTAACTTTGCACTTACCCCCCGAGAAAACCGCTGAGAATGAGTGTACAACGCCCATTTTCTCGCCGGACGATCAGTTCTCCTCACTTTTACCTTCAAAGCGGAAATTCTCACCAGCTTTTTGTGCTGAACGTTAGCGATCCTCCTCAGCGGGCAATCGGACGTTGAGGGCCTTTATGGAAAGTCTGGCCCTAACTTTCTTTAGGAATTGGAATGGATTAAGAGGAGAATCCCTTCAGTTGCTGCAAAGTAAAACGTCTCTGAAACGAAACACATGCAGAGCAAAGGGGGAAAAATATAAGCAAACGTGCAGAGAAATGAGACGGTTTACAAAAAAAAAAGAGGAAATACATGTTTACAAGAGGGAAAGAAAACTGTCGGGCACTTGAGAAGAAAAGCAGGGGAAGTAAATCAGAACACCACATGCTGAGGAAATAGCACCAAAGTAAATAAAATGAAATGAGCAGAGACAGTTGAGTAATAAGAGGAGCAGGTCGAGAGTGAACTTAATTACAAGATGGATGTCAACTCAAGAAAAGTACTAACAAAACTCTAGAGGAAAACTAAAGAGCAGGAATAGTCAAAACTGGAAAAGCTCATAATAGCAGTAGCCCCTGGAGCTTAAGGCATTGGGAGAAAATAGTACATTAATACGAAAATATATACAGATTGAAAGGCTTGCATTTATCACATCACGCATACAACAAATGACTCGAAGTGCAAAGTACTGTGATGGAAGCAAACACAGCAGTCACATTAAACACTAGCAATAGAATGTAGGTCCAGTTAATCTGTTGCTGGGGCTACAATAGGAGAAGGGAATTTCACGGGGAGAACTCCCTCTGGTTCTTTGTATAATTCCACGAGGGCCCGGAGTTTTCTCCTTGGGCACTAGGAAGTTAGACCCGAAATTGTGCCTGAAGCCATGCCCATTTTGTCGGTCGCGTTAAATCCAAGTATCGAATTAAAATATGCCCGAACTTAAAATGGGCATAAATCAACATAAACAATTGCGGCCCTGAGGAATCACCAAATCCACACCAGAATATTTATTTCGAGGAGAAATTGGGCTACTTTGCACCCCCGTTAGCGCCCCTGGGGGCACTGTCGAGTGCAAATGGGTTTTCACCCGGATGCAGTGAGAATAGCGCCTCCCGCTAAATTGGGTGGGGGTGTTGCGGCGGCGGTAACACATAGAGCCCTGCTCAACTGCACCCGGCGACGCTGACATCATCATCATGCGCAGTGCCCTATTACTGCCCTGGAAGAAAAATTGTCCCTCGTCCCCTGGTTTAGTGCCTGATGCTGACAATGGGCTGTGATGTTTCAGTCGGGAGTCGGCTGGAGGAACGCTATTTTTAGGCGCCAGCATCGGATAAAGTTTTAGTCGGCCAATAATGCTTGCTGCTTAGTTCCACCTAGGCAGACAGGCGTTTTGACAGATTTCACCAATTTGCAGTTGAAGGAGTGTTCTGGCTATTAAAAATTCGTGACTTTCATTGAGGACAGATTTGAAAGTCCAACATTTATATCGTTTCATGGCGGCTATGCTGGGACTCGACCTCGCGCTCTGATGCCATCGTTGGAGGCAAATTAGGCAGAGAGAAAGACAGCAAAATGTGGCCAGAGGGAGGAGGGCCAACAGAGCAGCAGCACGAGTGTGCATGATGTTTTGCCAGGATAGCGGGCTTTCCCCGGTGCAGGGCGCCACTGACTCCACGCATGTCGCTTTGCGGGCACCGCATCACAATCCTAAGGTATTCCATAACCACAAAGGCTCCCACTCACTGAATGTGCAGTTGGTGTATGACCACATACGCAGAATCTTCACCGTTAATGCCCGCTATCCTGGCAGCAGCCACGATGCCTTCAACCTGCACCAGACCAGCTCTCTTCCAGCCATCACATCAAGCTCATGGCTGGCTGCTCGGAGACAAGGACTATCCGCTCTCCACCTGGCTCATGACTCCCCTCCGCAACCCCAAAACTCGTGCCCAGCACTCATAATAATGACAGCCATCATTGCCACCAAGAACATCATTGAGCAGATTATTGGAGTGCTCAAGCAATGGTTCCGTTGCCTTGTCTGCTCAGGAGGTGTCCTGCAGTACTCGCCTGAGCTGGTGTGCCTTTTCGTCGTGGGCTGCTGCATGCTGCACAACTTGGCCATCATGAGGACACAGCCATTGCCATCAGACATAGCTCTACCACCTCAGGAGGAGAAGGAGGAGGACAAGGAGGAGGAGCAACAACAGCAGTGACGGAGGAGGCAGCCACTCAATCGACATATTGCAAGACATTCCGCGACCGCCTCATCAGACTTTGGTTCCAATGAATCCCAGCCCACTTCCCAATTGCTCTGCATGTCCCAATCAGCATATCAATATCGTCTTTCACACCACAGCCCCAAAAGTTAAATGAGAGACACCACCAAATATGCAACATTCCAATTTAAATTTTACAGCATATCATTCACCACAATTCTAAACAACAATTAAATTTGCCAATCACCCTTCTGCAAAACCTTATATCCCCTCTTAACACTGCCTTTACCTATTCCATTGTTCCTTTGAAGTGTCTCCCCTGAGGCTGCAGCATGGCTGGTGGAAGGCCGCTGGGTGTCAGGGCCAGAGACTACAGATGGCCTTGTAGGATGCCCTCGACCAGCTCTGGGCCTGGAAGACCCGGCTGTCGACTGCACCACCTCAGGCTGGGCGGCGGCAGCCTGGGCTGGCTGGATGAGAGGCAGTGGCTAGTGCAATGGCGGAGTGGCAGTGATGGGCTCAGGAATATTGTCATCCTGAGAGAGGACAGCAGGTGCCTGCCCCAGTGACCCAGTGCCACTCCCCCGGGGCAGCACCTCAGCATCCCCACCAATCTGCTGGAGCACAGATTGGTGACCTGCTGTGACACCGTGCGATCCCTGGTCAACTGTGGTGGACCAGCAATGATGGCAGCAGTCAGAGCTCACATGGCATCCAGCTGAGACTACATGAGAGCAGTCTGAGCTTCGATGCCACCAACCATTGTCTGCATTACAGCACTAAGACATTGCATTGCTTCTGCCTGTGCTGCAATGGAAGCTGCCACATCGCCCGTGACACGCGTCATGAGGTCTGGATCCGCACGGTCTGTCTGGGAGTCCACCATTATCTGCACACTGGCAATGATGGGCTCTATGGTATGTGCAGAGCTCTCTGCAATGCTGGAGGTGGACTCCTCCACACTCCTTATTATTGTTGAGAGGCTCTCGGGCATCCTTGCCATTGCACCTATCATCTCGGAGTGCATGACTATCACCCTTTGTGTGAACACCTCCCCATCGAGGTCCTCATCTGAGTCCTGTGCAAAAGAACCTGTGCACGAACTCGCCCTCCGAGAAGATGGCTCCCGAGTTTCCCTTTCCCCACTAGTCCACAGTGCATCACCCAGTGCAGACCCCTCTATAGCCTCACCTCGAACGAGTGCATGGTGCCAGTCTCTGAGCTGGTGCCTGCGGGTGAGAGATGCAGTGACACGATGCTTGGGTCCTACTCCTCTTCTGCTTCTTCCCTCTCACTGGCGGTCTCAGGGGCAGGTTGGTCATCCGCTGGCTGATTATCTGAAAGCATAAAGACGCAAGACTTGCATTAAGGTGAGGGCAGTGGGGACAGGAATGGAGCAAGGAAGGCAGACAGTATCAGGAGATGGAAAGTGATAATGTCTTCTGGTGTGAGGGGGAAGTGGGATGAGAGAAGGAGAGGGGCTGAAGATACCGTTGTTGCCCTAAAGGGGTCGACGTCGCTGACGGCCACGGCACCCACCACCTGCGGGCCAATGAGTCGCAGCACTCGCTCCTCCAGGTCAGCAGCTGCTGGAGCTGAGGTTTACCCCCACCTGTCCTCTGTTGCTCCCTCCTATTGTGCGCCATCTTGGCCTGCAAAAGAAAGAAATGTGTGTGAGTCAGAGTCCAGTTATGTGTCTTGAGAGATATGCCTGCCGTCGTTGAATAGCTGTAAACATAGGCAAGGCGTGAGATTAGATGTGAGAGTTTGAGTAGGTGCAGATATTTGGTGGGGGACTGGTGGACGCGTGGTGGACGCGTGGTGGACGTGTGATGGACGCGTGGTGGACGAGTGGTAGGCGAGTGGTAGGTGAGGGTTGAGTGAGTGTTGTGGGAGTGGTGGGGGAGTGGTGGGTGAGGGTTAGGTGTGTGGTGGGGGAATGGCGGTTTGCGCAGTGTGCACAGACAGAGGTTCAGAGGCTGACATGTAGGAGATATGGAAGCATGTGCTCACCGTGACCACCCGACTGAGGTCGTTGAATTCCTTCCAGCATTGTGTGAGGCTGTGTTGAGCGACAATGTTGGCCGACACTTCCTCTGCCACTTCCCTCTACATGGCCCTGAAGACCTGGGCAATGGCCTCCATTTACTTGTCTGGAACAGCACTTCTCTCCTTTGTTCATCTGCCCCCACCAATGTCTCCATTGCTACGTAATTGAAACGATGAGCTCTCTCCCTTACTGCTGGATTAGGAGCAACCACAGCAAGAAGTTCCTCTCAGGTCTCCTTCAGCTGCAGGACTGGTGAAAATGAGCAGCTGCACATTGATATAACCTCCCCTTTAAGAGCTGGAATGAGCCACCGTGAAGGATTAAAGGATGATTGGTGAATGCAAGTCACCTGAAATTGGGTAGAGCTCTGGAGGCCGAAATTGCCCCTCTGAGAAATGCACGTTTGCACCTCAACCCGGCGGCCATGCTGTGAAGTCCAGTGGCCGCCGAGCTCCCATCAAATGGCCGTCAGCATCGTAATTCCCGAGGGGGTCTTGCAGTGATCTGCTGCTCCGCACCTCTTCCCCTTCACTTCTGTGGCGGTGATTGACAGCACTCAGTGCGTCATTGTCCCGCACACCGCCGAGGTCCTGGGAAGGAAGCGAGATTCCCCTCCTGAAGTAGTGCGGCTGTTCGGCGGAGCGAAGAGTTGTTATTTTACATCGTTGCATCATTGCAGATGCTCACCGCTGGAGCCTCTTAAAGGCTTGTTGATCAAACAGAATTTCGTGCCAGCTGGGGAGGAGGGGGGCGGGGAGGAGAAGACCACTGGAGTGGGTTCACACCTTTATTTGTTTTTTTAAGTATTAATCGGCCTGAGGAGCTTTATCCCCCTTTTAAACTCCGTTATTTTCCATAAATTTGCACTGCTGTCTTCACTGCGCGCTGCTTGTTAAGTGCTGGAGGTGCCTTCCAGCTGTAGCAGAGGGAGGCCACTTCGAGGAGGCTGCCCTTGTGGAGGTTCTTGAGATGGGGGCAGTGCTCGCAGGCCAACGCCTCCTGCACATTGTGCGTGGCACAGAGGCACAGAGGGGAAGGCAGCGCCAGGGGCAAGGAATGCAGAGGCAGCGGGCAAGGGGCGCAGGTATCATTAGAGAGCATAGAAAATAGGTGCAGGAGTATGCTATTCGGCCCTTCGAGCCTGTACCACCATTCAATAAGATCATGGCTGATCATGCAACTTCAGTACTCCATTCCTGCTTTCTCGCCATACCCCTTAATCCCTTTAGCCGTAAGGGTCACATCTAACTCCCTTTTGAATATATTCAACGAACTGGCCTCAACAACTTTCTGTGGTAGAGAATTCCACAGGTTCACAATTCTCTGAGTGAAGAAGTTTCTCCTCATCTCAGTCCTAAATGGCTTACCCCTTATCCTTAGACTGTAATCCCTGGTTCTGGACTTCCCCAACATTGGGAACATTCTTCCTGCATCTAACCTGTCCAATCCTGTCAGAATTTTTATGTTTCTATGAGATCCTCTCTCATTCTTCTAAATTCCAGTGAATATAAGCCTAGTCGATCCAGTCTTTCTTCATATGTCAGTCCTGCCATCCCAGGAATCAGTCTGGTGAACCTTCGCTGCACTCCCTCAATAGCAAGAATGTCCTTCCTCAAGTTAGGAGACCAAAACTGTACACAATACTCCAGGTGTGGCCTCACCAAGGCCCTGTACAACTGTAGTAACACCTCCCTGCCCCTGTACTCAAATCCCCTCACTATGAAGGCCAACATGCCATTTGCATTATCTGCATGCCAACCTTCAATGACTGATGTACCATGACACCCAAGTCTTGTTGCACCTCTCCTTTTCCTAATCTGTCACCATTCAGATAATAGTCTGTCTCTCTGTTTTTGCCACCAAAGTGGATAACCTCAAATTTATCCAAATTATACTGCATCTGCCATGCATTTGCCCACTCACCTAACCTGTCCAAGTCACCCTGCAGCCTCTTAGCATCCTCCTCGCAGCTCACATTGTCACCCAGCTTAGTGTCATCTGCAAACTTGGAGATATTACATTCAATTCCTTTGTCTAAATCATTAATGTATATTGTAAATAGCTGGGATCCCAGCACTGAGCCCTGCGGCATCCCACTAGTCACTGCCTGCCATTCTGAAAAGGACCCGTTTATTCCCACTCTTTGTTTCCTGAGCATGATGAAGAGGGCCCGGGAGATTGCCACAGAGGGCAAGCAAGAGAGCTGGCATACAAAGCCCCTCAGCAGGGGCCTCCCCCAAGGAGGAGAGTCAGGTTCGCCGACCCCCTCCAGCAGATAATGGGCAAGAAGCCCAGGAGGCAGCCTGCAGCGGAGCCAGATGCTGGGCAGCAACCAGTCTGCAGCTGACACTGCATGACAGCAGCCACATTCAGGAAGCCACCTGAGGCTCCGTGCCCTGTTTCCCATAGTGCATGAGAGCATTCTGGGCTTCCAGGGCAGCGACCAGCCTGTGCAAAGAAAGGTCAAGACGAACTGCAGACACAGCGGCATTGCGTGTGGGCATTGCGTGTGTGGTTATATATTTTGTTTACAATGCCCCACGTCCTATATTCACAGAGCAAGGAGAACCTGGCAGTCTGTGGAGCACAGCCAAAGGGTGTCATTCACCCAGGCACCAATTATCACAATTAACACCTGAAGCACAGATACCATCATCATCATAGGCAGTCCCTCGGAATCGAGGAAGACTTGCTTCCACTCTTAGCATGAGTTCTTAGGTGGCGGTACAGTCCAATACGAGAACCACTGTCTCTGTCACAGGTGGGACAGACAGTGGTTGAAGGGAAGGGTAGGCGGGGAGCCTGGTTTGCCGCACACACCTTCCGCACTATGTGAGAATACCATTGGTGATACTGTAGTGGATGCACAAGGTGCGGCACCAAGTCTTTTCTAAGGAAAGCTCCCATTGTTGCTATAAAGATTCTGTGGCACAAACTCCGAGATATAATCATGACTTGCTTCAATCAACAACAACCTGCATTTATAGAATGCTTTAAACGTTGTAAAAAGTCCCAAGGCGCTACATAGGAGCATTATCAAATAAAATTTAACATCGATCCATATCAGGAGATATTAGGACAAGTGACCAAAAGCTTGGTCAAAGAGGTAGGTTTTAAGGAGCATCTTAAAATGAAGATGTAATATATTTGCTTCATGGCTTCTTTGCTTAAGAATTCATAACAACAGATTGCAGTTGGTTTATTCGCAAAAGGTTTAACAATCACACTACACATTACCAGTTCATCCACCAGAATCACAACCACCTGCCTCAGCGTGGATCCCCCAAATCCAACTGGCTGGGGTTTTATTGAGTCCTGGGACCATCGCGTGACTGGATAAGCCACTCCCAACTCAACCGCTCTACAAACCTGTGAGCATCCTCATAGGTACATACATTACACAAAAGAATGATGATAGGGAAGTAAAAGGAAAGGGATTCTGAGGGCATGTAGTTACCCACTGTTCTGTGCTCAAAGAGGTCAGTAGGTATCCTGAGAGATGCTTTTTAATCGTGGTATTTATGGAGTAGCACCAGAGAAGCCAATTGGCACTTGCGTTGGCAACAGTTTTATGCACTCATATAGCTCTGCACAAGTGAGAGTGAGCAATGCCTCTTAAAATGGCCCTGAATTTGCAGGCGGAGACTTCCTGCGGGGGCATGCCTCCGTTCTGCAAATAAAATGCCCGCGTACCTGGTGTCCGGGGGGAGGTACGGAGATCCACGGTCCTAGGCATCTCCACGGGTAGAGGCCCACGTATCTCAGGGGTGCACACGGTTTACAAGCTACCCCGGGACAACATGAGCCGGCCTGACCAATAAAAGTGAATCCCCATTCATGCTCACGGGGATTCCGTATGTACGCAAACCTCATAACCACGAATGGGAATATACACCAAAAATATCTCTACACATGAAATAAATTTTAAAAAACATTACATATTTAAAATTAATTAAAAGGCAATTTAATTAAATATTTAAAACAAAACAAAAATGTTTTAAAGGGACTAAAATTAAACTGATCCTATTGCACAGGGTTTCTAATGTATAAATGATTGAAATTTCTTTTAACGGCCTTGAATTCACAACCCCGATGGGTGCGTACGAAGTGCGCATGCATCCGTAGGGACCCCGCAGGTTCTGGGTTTAGGCATACGCAGTGCACGCGCCTAAACCCGGAACTTGCGATCTGTCAATTGACACATAGAAACATAGAAACATAGAAAATAGGTGCAGAAGTAGGCCATTCGGCCCTTCTAGCCTGCCCTGCCATTCAATGAGTTCATGGCTGAACATGCAACTTCAGTACCCCATTCCTGCTTTCTCGCCATACCCCTTGATCCCCCGAGTAGTAAGGACTTCACCGAATTCCCTTTTGAATATATTTAGTGAATTGGCCTCAACAACTTTCTGTGGTAGAGAATTCCACAGGTTCACCACTCTCTGGGTGAAGAAGTTTCTCCTCATCTCGGTCCTATATGGCTTACCCCTTATCCTTAGACTGTGACCCCTGGTTCTGGACTTCCCCAACATTGGGAACATTCTTCCTGCATCTAACCTGTCTAAACCCGTCAGAATTTTAAACGTTTCTATGAAGTCCCCTCTCATTCTTCTGAACTCCAGTGAATACAAGCCCAGTTGATCCAGTCTTTCTTGATAGGTCAGTCCTACCATCCCGGGAATCAGTCTGGTGAACCTTCACTGCACTTCCTCAATAGCAAGAATGTCCTTCCTCAAGTTAGGAGACCAAAACTGTACACAATACTCCAGGTGTGGCCTCACCAAGGCCCTGTACAACTGTAGCAACACCTCCCTGCCCCTGTACTCAAATCCCCTCGCTATGAAGGCCAACATGCCATTTGCTTTCTTAACCGCCTGCTGTATCTGCATGCCAACCTTCAATGACTGATGTACCATGACACCCAGGTCTCGTTGCCCCTCCCCTTTTCCTAATCTGTCACCATTCAGATAATAGTCTGTCTCTCTGTTTTTACCACCAAAGTGGATAACCTCACATTTATCCACATTATACTTCATCTGCCATGCATTTTCCCACTCACCTAACCTATCCAAGTCACTCTGCAGCCTCATAGCATCCTCCTCGCAGCTCACACTGCCACCCAACTTAGTGTCATCCGCAAATTTGGAGACACTACATTTAATCCACTCATCTAAATCATTAATGTACAGTGTAAACAGCTGGGGCCCCAGCACAGAACCTTGCGGTACCCTACTAGTCACTGCCTGCCATTCTGAAAAGTCCCCATTTACTCCTACTCTTTGCTTCCTGTCTGACAACCAGTTCTCAATCCATGTCAGCACACTACCCCCAATCCCATGTGCTTTAACTTTGCACATTAATCTCTTGTGTGGGACCTTGTGTGGGACATCGCACGCATCCGAAAGTAAAGGGCCTCCGCGGGTGGAGAGTTGCGCTATTTGCCCAACTCCTGGCCAGCGAATGCCCTTGAAATTCCTATGACTGATAAAAGCAGGCCTAAGCTCAATATACAAGATAATGAGGGGGCTCAACAAGGTGGATGTAGAGGGGATATTTCCACTCAAGGGGAAACAAGAACTAGGGGTCATAGTCTCAGAATAAGCGGTCGCCCATTTAAAACAGAGATGAGGAGGGTTGTAAGCCTGTGGAATTCTCTGTCCCAGAGAGCTGTGGAGGCTGGGTCATTGAATATATTTAAGGCAGAGATAGACAGATTTTTGAGCGATAAAGGAATAAAGGGTTATGGGGAGGGCAGGGAAGTGGAGCTGAGTCCATGATTGGATCAGCCATGATCTTATTAAATGGCAGAGCAGGCTCGAGGGGCCAAATGGCATACTCCTGCTCCTATTTCTTATGTTATTATCAGCGTAAGACTTTTGAAGGACAGAAAAATACATTTATTTCAATAATTTAAACATTTAAAATCCTATTAAATAAGGCAAGTTTAATTTTAGACTCTTTAAAATATGTAAATTTATTTTTCAAAAAATTACATTTTTGTTTTAAATGATAAATTAAATTCCATTTTGATAAATTTAAAATATGTGATGTTTTTACATATTTTTTAAGTGTTTGCGGGCTAGAATTTGCACTGGTTCACTCCCGGTTTCTCGGCGGAATTGGCCGTTTTGGGTGAGAACCGGGTCATAACAACATAAGAACATAAGAAATAGGAGCAGGAGTAGGCCATTTGCCCCTCGGGCCTTGTCGAGCCCCCTTGAGCAGCTCTTGACCTATGTCGATGCTGGCCTGTGACAGACAGACCGTGTCCTGGTACGCGCTTATCTGTCTTGCAGCAGCGGACCTTTGCGGCACCAACCTCCGTCGCTGCAGCAAAGGCGCTGCAATGCTGGGTTGCGTTGCTGCGCACTGCTTGGTCCCGCAGAATCAGAGGAGCCATGGGGGAATCCCATTAATGTAGAGTCGGTGATGGAGGATGTTCTAGCTGGTCCACATGGAACTGATGTATCTTCCTCCATCTCCACCCCCACCTCCACCTCCATTGGCTCCAGGATGAGCTGTTCTTCTTCTTCCTCTTCATCATCTCTGGCAGGGGTGAAGTCAGGAGAGGGCTGGAGGCAGTGGGTCTGTCGTCTGGTCTCTCTGCGGAGGTCTGGTCTGAATCCTCCGAGTCTGGATGTACAAAAAAACATTTAAAAATGCTTGGCACCAGTGGAGGGGTCAAGGTTACATGAGTACATGAGTACAGTAATGTAGTGCAGGCTTACTTAAATGTCCATCACTGCTGCATTACTGCATTACATATCACAGACAGACAATACATATATACATATACATATGCATTGCCTTACATGCCCCCACCATTGCAGTACATCACATGAGCCCAACGTTACAGTGCAATAAACTTACATTACATGACATTACAGGACCACAACACAGACCGGGGATTGTATTGAACTGACCATCCTGTGTGGGTGGGTCAGCTCCAACGCCAGTGGTGGCACGGTTGCTATCCCCGACCAGCGACAGGGCACGGATCTCAATCTCCGTCAATGGTTCTTGTGTTGTGGGTCCTCCCCCCGTACGCCGCTGATCCGCTGCTATTGCAGATGTCTTCTTCTGCAGAAAGTGAATTAAATGAAAGTAAAAATCTTTAATCTATTTAACATCATAGACACACAGGTTCACACGCGTGCGCACACACACACACACACACACAAAACACATCAAAACACCGCGTTGATGCTCTTCTCATTGCCTGAAAGCACAAATACATCGACGTAATCTTGGGATAAATAATATCATCCGTGTGACACTGAACCTGTCATATATCCTGCATGGCTACTGTTGGTACTATCACAAGATGTGCCATCAGAGGGCACAGCAGTGGGAGACTTGTAGGTTACCTGTACAGGTGTGCCTGGCCTAGTATAAAAGGAAGGCCACCAGGTGTGATCCTCATTCTGGAGTTAACAAATAAAGGACTACGGTCACTGCAGTTCAAGTACAACACACTGCCTCGTGGAGTCATGATTAGAGCATCCAAGGACATAACAATTGGCGACGAGATTACGGACTCTCACACGAAAATGGCTACACTTGGTATGTTGAAGCATTTTGCCAATGGTGATGATTGGGATGCCTTTGTGGAGAGGCTCAACTATTTCTTCACAGCAAACGACCTGGCAGGAGACGACCTGGCCACATTGGCTAATAAGCGCAGTGCTATCCTGCTAACCAGTTGTGGGTCCACTGTCTATGGCCTCGTCGGGGATTTGCTGGCATCAGCGAAGATAATGACCAAGACGTATGAGGAGCTCGCAACCCTGATCCATGAGCAACTCAAGCCCAAGGAGAGCATCCTCACAGCCAGACACCGGTTCGACATCCACCCGACGGCCCGAAGGCCAGGAAATCGCAAAATACGCTGCAGACCTCAGGAGGCTGGTGGCACCGTGTGATTTCGGCAACCACCTCAACGAAGTGCTACGGGGCATTTTTGTCATTGGAATCGGCCATGAAGATATTCTTCATAAGCTACTGTGGGCAGATACCACAGTCATGCTGCAGAAGGCCATCTCTGAGAGCCAGGCATTCACGACCTTGACCTGCGGTTCTAGGCAGATGACTCACCCTCAGGACTCAAACCCGGCATGTACTGTGCACCAAGTGGCGCCTTTTAGAGGCTGGACTGTAGAACGCGAACCCTCTCAGGGGAGAGAGAACAGGTCCCTGAATCCCTTAACTCAGAGTCCGCAGAGGGGGGCTAATCGAGTAGCACCATGTTGGCGTTGTGGAGGGAATCACAGGGCGCGCCAGTGCCACATTGGCTTTAAGGACTATGTATGCAAGGGCTGCAGCACAAAGGGCCACCTCCAGCCAATGTGTAAGAGAAATATGACTCACTATGTTGATGAAGAGTCTACAGATGGCCATGAATCCAGAGTGGATTATGAAATGATAGGCAGAGAGGCAGCTCAGCCCCACGATGAGGTATATAGCATGTTTACCTGTACCACCGAGTGTTTCCCGTTTAGGATGTAAGTCGAGATAGATGGCATTTCAGCCTTCATGGAAGTGGACACGGGGGCGAGCCAGTCAGTAATGAATCAAGAAGCCTTTGAGAGGCTATGGGACAATCAAGCTGAACGACCCAAGTTGGTCCCGGTTCAGGCAAAGCTGCGCATCTACACCGATGAACTTATCCCAGTCGTTGGTAGTGCGAATGTTAAGGTACTCCATGATGGCACGGTGCACAAGTTACCTCTGTGGATTGTTGCAGGTGATGGACCAATGCTGTTTGGAAGAAGGTGGATGGAGAAGATCCATTGGAAGTGGGAAGACTTCACCCCTCCAGCGATCAACGTCCTCCGCGTTCGGAGGCAAAGCAAGCCCTCATCTGAGGGCGGACCTGGCACCAGAGAGCAGACCAGCACAGCACCTGAGGCACAGACCGCCCAGCACAACTGCGTGGAGGTGATCCAGCTGAGACGTCCCAAATGCACCTTCCAGGCTCCAGTGGCAGGACTCCGGAGGAAGAAAATCGGGTCCAAAGGTGACATCCCAGCTTCGGTGGCAGAACCCGGGAGAAGAGGATCACCGCAGTTGACACTGGGGATGGAGGAAAGATGGCGCCCAAACCACGAGGTGATGCACTGAAGAAAAGGATGGCCGCGGCCAGACCACGAGGTGCAGCGCTGATGGAGCAACACGTGGCACCAAACGGAGAAGAGGATTGGGGTAATGAAAGCAAGGCTCTCTTAAAGGAGACCTGCAACCCACTACAATTAAAGGGACAGTTCCACACACTCAAGCAATGTACTACCAACTGTAAGTTAGAGATAAAATATGCAACTGATGATCAGAGTTGTGTAGATGCAATAAGCAAGGAAAAGTCGCGAGATCGCAATCGGAGCTACAGAGCATCCACAATAAGTAATGAAAGGTTGTGCGATATAGGATTTCAACTGCACGTAGCCAATGCAGCGGGCAGACACCCATCGGGAGCACACAGGTCCAGTGAGCTACCCAACACTGTAGCCTGCGTCCCTGGGACCAGAGTTATGCACCATGGAGTGTGGCCACAAGCAGCCAATACACACGAACTGCAGAGCAAGCGATCTCAGGAGGGCAATGGCACCATTATCGATTTCCTGCCTCTGATCGGCTCCACCTCTCAGGCACCCGATGGCACCAATCGCCACGAGCCTAAAAGAGCAAACTGTGCTAAGGTGCAGCTCCCAGACCCCATCGCCACCAAGACCATACCTGGAAATGAAGGGTCACTCGCTACAGTACTCCCAAACCAACCAACTCCCAGGCTAGCGAATCAGCAGTTTTCTGTGCACTGCTAGATGACAGCCCCTCAGGGAGCAGCAGCGACCCAGCGCGCAAAGAAAGGACAGTGAGGTCACAGGCAGCTGTGAACCTGTCCGACGCTAGGAACTACGGCAACAGCCCCAAGAGCAGGCAACTCGAGCCAACTGGTTTTCCACTGCCAGCACTGGGCACCGCACCACCACCAGACTGCAGGGACACCATCCAGCAGTTATGAAACTAGCTTGTCCTTAGCCACTGGTCACCGATCCCCAGCACGCATTGATGATGTATCTCACCAGTCTAGCGTACTGGTCTCACAACTAAACCACAAATGAATGCAAACTTGTCTTCCTGACTTGAATGTATATGAACGCACTGAGCCTCAGGCACAACCTATATGTGGGAGGGGGAGAATGGAGTGGTCAGGGACACACACAAACAGCAACCACCAGCACTCTACTGCACCAATCACTCACCCAAGATTGAAACGACTCGCCAAGGGTCAACCAGATAGAGCTAAGCCCAGAGCACAATCAATGCAGAGGCGATTTGCACTAAAGGCTTGGGGGAGAGTGAAATCATGTATCCTACATGGCTACTGTTGGTACTATTACAACTTGTGCCACCACATGGCACAGCAGTGGGAGACTTGTAGGTTACCTGTACAGGTGTGCCTGGCCCAGTATAAAAGGCAGGCCACCAGGTGTGATCCTCACTCTGGAGTTAACAAATAAAGGACTAATGTCACTACAGTTCAAGTACAACACACTGCCTCGTGGAGTCATTATTAGAGCATCTAAGGACATAACAGAACCTACATTCACATGGTGCATGGCACATGGGGGTGCATAACTAAAATCATTAGTTACTCTTGATACCCTCACCAGGCCTCTTACAATACCTTTCCCCAGTGCGTACCATTGTATTTGTGGAGGACACAACATCCCTGATCTCGTCCCATATTCTGTCATACTCCTTTGTAGCAGGGGGGGGCCTTTCCACGACCATCCTTCGTTAGCTCGGAATATCTCTCCGGAATATTCTCCAGCAGGGCAGGTAGCTCCATCTCATCAGGGGCGGGCTCCCTCAGCCTCCCGTCCTTCTCTATGTTCCTGCGCTTCAACTTCTTTTTCAGTATTTCCATTATATTTATATTATTATATGATTTTTGATTTATAAAATATGCATTATTGTTGTTGATATTGTATAATTATTATTTGTTATTAATATTTTTTGACTCTTGGATCTCTAATTAAACCAACTGACCCTCGAATACCTTGCTGCTCCTTTTCACTCTTTCCGTTGACTTCAACTCTCTGACCCCTGACCTCCAAAATTGCGGGGGGAAAGCATCCGTGGAAAAAAAGCAAAAAAAAAATTTGTGCATGCACAGTGCAGTGCTGCACCATCCATCAATAAGAAAGTTGAACTTGATCGACTATAATGCTGCACACTGCTCGCCTAGCGCCAAAAAAAATTCCACCAAACTAGTGCTCTTCGGTCTCGGTATTCCGACGGTTTTAAACGATGCACCACCAGAATACCAGCGAGAAATGGGCAGACCTTACGTCCTGATGAATTTCGAGCACTAACTCTTATTCAGGCGTATGAATTTCACAGGCATTCGCTGGGCAGGGGTTGGGCAAATAGCCCAACTCTCCGCCCGCAAATGCCTTTTTGCTGGGGATGCGTTGGTTCTGTCAAGAAGACTCTGCGTGCAGAAACCCAGAACTCGCGTGACCCTTATGGGCATGTGTGCACTTCGTACCCACCTCGTCGGGGCGCAGAATATGAGCCATTAAGCTCACAGCAAGTCCAGTCAAGGAGCCCCTTGGCATTGATGCCTGTACGTCGGGGTTTACAGGTCGTGGGACCTCGGTAATCCATTCAACTCACCAGTTATGTAGCACCCATCAACTTTGCTAATTCTTGGAGTACTTAATAGTGGGGCACGTGCAGAACCAACAAGGAGAAGGTTACAATGTACAAGGGGACAATGTGAGGGCAAAAAAACATTACGTTACAAGCACCATAAAATTACTTTCCATATATCTTGCAGTCTATTACTTTTTTACGATGTCGAAAATAAAGTGTTGGTTGTCCAAAAGCTGAACAAATGAAGTGCCAGACTCCTGTGATATCTCCAGTGGACACTTTGCTTGTAGCATAAAATGAAGTGTCAGAATCCTCTGATGGGAAATTATACTGTTGTGACGATGGTAATGAACTGGCAATCTAGAGATCATGAATTTAATGGAGTAGAATTGTAATATATGCAGACTATAGATATACTCTCAGTGTAGTCACTGTACAGTTGCATAAGATGGAGACTTGTTACCTGATGTACTAACAATAAGGTTTACACTGTGTATATACTATGCTGGTGCCACTAGAGGGTGCAACTGGTGGAGACCGGGATTTCCTGCCCCTATGGCAGAGGCTGAGGCTCACCTGCATTGGTGTGCAGGGCCCAGTATAAAAGGCTGCTCACCATGCTTGTGCCTCACTCTGGAGTTACGAATAAAGGACCAAGGTCACTACAGTTTGAGAACAACAAATTGCCTCGTGGAGTCTTTCATAAGTGCATTACAGACATAACAGAATGGGCCTATACTCTCTAGTGTTTAGAAGAATGTGAGGTGATCTCTTTGAAATATTTAAGACTATGAGGGGGATTGACAGGGTAGATGCTGAGATGTTGATTCCCCTGGCTGGAGAGTCTAGAACTAGGGAGCATAGTTTCAGGATAAGGGGTCGACCATTTAAGACTGAGATAACGAGGAATTTCTTCACTCCGAGGGTTGTGAATCTTTGGAATTCTCTGCCCCAGAGGGCTGTGGATGCTCAGTCGCTGAGCATATTCAAGACAGAGACCGATAGATTTTTGGACTCCAGGGGAATCAAGGGATATGGGGATTGGGCGAGAAAGTGGAGTTTAGGTTGAAGATCAGCCATGATCTTATTGAATCGAGGTACCGTATGGACTAATCCTGCTCCTAATTCTTATGTTTTTAAAGCCTGCCATGGAAAGTTATGAAACTGAATTCAATTAAACCGGTAATTTTTGGGCTGGCACCAGAACATCAGCAACAACTTGCATTCATGTAATGCCTTTAATGTAGAAAAATGTCCCAAACTCTTTAACAAAAGCGTCATCCTGCTCAAAGAAGTAGGTTTTAAGGAGGTACTTAAGGGAAGAGAGGGAAGTGGAGATATTTATGGAGGGAATCCTAGAGCTTGGGGCCTAGACAGCTGAAGGCAATGCCACCAATGGTGGGGCAAAGGGAGTGGAGGATGCACAGGAGGCAAGAGTTGTCAGCGAGCACAGGAGTGATGGGTGATCAGGACTTGGTGTGGAACAGGATAAATTAAGCAGAGTTTTGGGATGAGGTAAAGCTGACAGAGGGCAGAGGTTGGTTGTCCAGAATTGAAATAGCCGATTTTGTCGGTGATGAAAGCAAGGGTGAGGGTTTCGGCAGCAGATGGGTTGAGGCTGCGGAGGAGATGGGCGACGTTAACTGATCATGGAATCTACCAGATTGTTGTAAATATCAAACCTGTTCATTAATGTTCTTCAAGGAAGGGAACGTGTCACCCCTACATGTGCCTCCATTTCCACACTATGGGGCTGACTCTTGGGGAGAAACATTTGGGTCGTTTGCTCCTCCCGTTAGTGCTGCTACCAACTCGCGGAGTTTAGCGGCGGGACTAACTGGTAATGCCCCACTCCGAGCGGTAGCGCCCCGGGCCGCTGCACTGGCGATGACAACATCATCACCGTGTGCAGCGACCTGCTTTCGCCTCCGAGCAGAAAATCGGTAGTGCCCTGTGAGGTTGCCCCGGTTGCGCGTACCGGGGCTTTAGATTGCTCGCGGGGTGGAATTTAAAGGGGAGGTGCGATGCTGAAATGGCCGACTTACCAATGGCCTTCTCATCTTCATATCACGGGTTCCGTGCCACGGTGCTGCAGCCCGGCACTCTGCGTAGCGCTGGAAAATTCCCCATGGTTAGTGCCCCGATCCCATCCCTGAGAGGAAATGGAGCGCGAGGTTTGGCACTCCACTTCCTCTCAGGGGCGGAAGGCCACTTTAGCTGGCAAGGTGGGACTTCTGCACCTGGTGCTGGATGTCCCGTTCCGCAGCTGCTTCCGCCGCCAACCGCGGCAGTACGTAATTTCGCCATTAATTCCCGCAGGGCAACTAGGGATGGGCAATAAATGTGATCCTGCCTGTGTCGCCCACATCCCAACAGTAAAATAAAGTCAAGGGCAGTATTGAGTCAGCGATAGTCCACACGCTTCAGGCTTGTGTGTCTTAGCTGGAACGGCTCTTTTGCAGGTCTACTGCTTGGGATAGTATTTACCACAAAATAAGAACATAAGAAACAGGAGCAGGAGTAGGCCATTTGGCCCCTCGAGCCTGCTCCGCCATTCAATAAGATCATGGCTGATCTGATTTTGGCCTCAACTCATCTTTCCTGCCTGTTCCCCATAACCCTTGACTCCCCTATTGTTCAAAAATCTGTCTATATCCACCTTAAATACATTCAATGACCCAGGCTCCACAGCTCTCTGGGGGCAGAGAATTCCAAAAATTCACGACCCTCTGAGAGAAGAAATTCTTCCTCATTTCCGTTTTAAATGGACGACCCCTTATTCTGAACCTAAAGCCTCCAGTTCGAGATTCCCCCATGAGGGGAAACATCCCTTCAGAATCTTATATGTTTCAATAAGATCATCTCTCATTCTTCTAAACTCCCATGATAATAGGCCCAACCTGCTCAACCTTTCTTCATAAGACAATCCCTTCATCTCAGGAATCAACCTAGTGAACCTTCTCTGAACTGCCTTTAATCCAAGTATATCCCTCCTTAAATAAGGAGACCAAAACTGTACGCAGTACTCCAGGTGTGGTCTCACCAATGCCCTGTACTATTGTAGCAAGACTTCCCTACTTTTATACTCCATCCCCCTTGCCTTCCTAATTCTTGCTATATCTGAATGCTAACGTTTTCTGTTTCATATACAAGGACCCCCAGATACCCCTGTCCCATAGAATTTTGTAGTCTCTCTCCATTTAAATAATCATTTGCTTTTCTATTCTGCCTACCAAAGTCGATAACATCACATTTTCCCACATTATACTCCATCTGCCAAACTTTTGCCCAGCTATTTAGCCTATCTATATCCCTTTGCAGATTATTTGTATTCTCTTCACAACTTGCTTTCCCACCTATCTTTGTATCATCAACAAATTTGGCTACATTATAGTCAGTCCCTTCATCCAAGTCATTAATATAGATTGTAAATTGCAATGATCCCTGTGGCACCCCACTAGTTACAGTTTGCCAACCTGAAAATTAACCTTTATCTATCCTGCTCGTTACCTGAAAGAATTCTAGCAAATTTGCCAAATATGATTCCCTTTCATAAAACCACACGAACTCGGCTTGATTGTATATTCATTTTCTAAATGTCCTTCTATTACTTCCTTAATAATGGACTGCAGCATTTTCCCAATGACAGATTTTAGGCTAACTGGTCTATAGTTTCCTGATTCCTGTCTCAATCCTTTCTTGAAAACGAGCATTACATTTGCGGTTTTTTAATCCGCTAGGACCTCTCCAGAATCCAGGGACTTTTTGGTATATTACAACCAATGCATCCACTATCTCTGCAGCCACTTCTTTTAAGACCCTAAGATGCAGGCCATCAGGTCCAGGGGACTTGTCCACCTTTAGTCCCATTCGTTTGCCTCGTGATAGTGATTATTTTAAGTCCCCCCCCCTCCCTATTGCCTTTTGATTATCTATTATTATTGGGATGCTTTTAGTGTCTTCTACTGTGAACACCGATACAAAATATTTGTTTAACATCTCTGCCATTTCCCTGTTTCCCATTATTAATTCCCCAGTCCCATCTTCTAAGAGACCAACGTTTACTTTAGCCACTCTCTTCCTTTTTATATACCCATAGAAGCGCTTACTCTCTGTTTTTATATTTCTTGCTTGTTTACTCTCAATCTATTTTCTCTCTCTTTATTATTTTTTGTCTTTCTTTGCTGGTTTCTAAAAAATTTCCCAATCCTCTGGCCTACCACTGATGTTCACGACATTGTATGCCTTTGTTTTCAATTTGATACCATCCTTTGCTTCCTTAGTTAGCGATGGATGTTAAAGTCTTTCTTTCTTTCTGGAATATATCTTTGCTGAGAGTTAAGAAATATCTCCTTAAATGTCTGCCATTGCTTGTCTACCGTCTTACCCTTTGATGTATTTTCCCAGTCCACTTTAGCCAACTCTTTCTTGATACGTTTATAATTGCCTTTGTTTATGCTCAGGACACTAATTTGAGACCCAAGTTTCTCACCCTCAAACTGACTTTGAAATTCTAACATGCTATGATCACTCTTCCCTAGAGGATCCTTTATAACATAAGAACATAAGAACATAAGAATTAGGAACAGGAGTAGGCCATCTAGCCCCTCGAGCCTGCTCCGCCATTCAACAAGATCATGGCTGATCTGGCCGTGGACTCAGCTCCACTTACCCGCCCGCTCCCCGTAACCCTTAATTCCCTTATTGTTTAAAAATCTATCTATCTGTGACTTGAATACATTCAATGAGCTAGCCTCAACTGCTTCCTTGAGCAGAGAATTCCACAGATTCACAACCCTCTGGGAGAAGAAATACCTTCTCAACTCAGTTTTAAATTGGCTCCCCCGTATTTTGAGGCTGTGCCCCCTAGTTCTAGTCTCCCCGACCAGTAAAAACAACCTCTCTGCCTCTATCTTGTCTATCCCTTTCATTATTTTAAATGTTTCTATAAGATCACCCCTCATCCTTCTCAACTCCAATGAGTAACGACCCAGTCTACTCAATCTATCATCATAAGGTAACCCCCTCATCTCCGGAATCAGCCTAGTGAATCATCTCTGTACGCCCTCCAAAGCTAGTATATCCTTCCTTGAGTAAGGTGACCAAAACTGCACGCAGTACTCCAGGTGCGGCCTCACCAATACCCTATACAGTTGTAGAAGGACCTCCCTGCTTTTGTACTCCATCCCTCTCGCAATGAAGGCCAACATTCCATTCGCCTTCCTGATTACCTGCTGCACCTGCAAACTAACTTTTTTGGGATTCATGCACAAGGACCCCCAGGTCCCTCTGCACTGCAGCACGTTGTAATTTCTCCCCATTCAAATAATATTCCCTTTTACTGTTTTTTTTCCCAAGGTGGATGACCTCACACTTTCCGACATTGTATTCTATCTGCCAAACCTTAGCCCATTCGCTTAACCTTTCTAAATCTCTTTGCAGCCTCTCTGTGTCCTCTACATAACCTGCTTTCCCACTAATCTTTGTGTCATCTGCAAATTTTGTTCCACTACACTCTGTCCCCTCTTCCATGTCATCTATGTATATTGTAAACAGTTGTGGTCCCAGCACCGATCCCTGTGGCACACCACTAACCACCGATTTCCAACCCGAAAAGAACCCATTTATCCCGACTCTCTGCTTTCTGTTCGCCAGCCAATTCTCTATCCATGCTAATACATTTCCTCTGACTCCGCATACCTTTATCTTCTGCAGTAACCTTTTGTGTGGCACCTTATCGAATGCCTTTTGAAAATCTAAATACACCACATCCATCAGTACACCTCTATCCACCATGCTCGTTATATCCTCAAAGAATTCCAGTAAATTAGTTAAACATGATTTCCCCTTCATGAATCCATGCTGCGTCTGCTTGATTGCACTATTCCTATCTAGATGTCCCGCTATTTCTTCCTTAATGATAGTTTCAAGCATTTTCCCCACTACAGATGTTAAACTAACCGGCCTATAGTTACCTGCCTTTTATCTGCCCCCTTTTTTAAACAGAGGCGTTACATTAGCTGCTTTCCAATCCACTGGTACCTCCCCAGAGTCCAGAGAATTTTGGTAGATTATAACGAATGCATCTGCTATAACTTCCGCCATCTCTTTTAATACCCTGGGATGCATTTCATCAGGACCAGGGGAATTGTCTACCTTGAGTCCCATTAGCCTGTCTAGCACTACCCCCTAGTGATAATGATTGTCTCAAGGTTCTCCCTACCCACATTCCCGTGACCAGAAATTTTTGGCATGGTTTTTGTGTCTTCCACTGTGAAGACCGAAGCAAAATAATTGTTTAAGGTCTCAGCCATTTCCACATTTCCCATTATTAAATCCCCCTTTTCATCTTCTAAGGGACCAACATTTACTTCAGTCACTCTTTTCCGTTTTATATATCTGTAAAATCTTTTACTATCCGTTTTCATGTTTTGCGCAAGTTTACCTTCGTAATCTATCTTTCCTTTCTTTATTGCTTTCTTAGTCATGCTTTGCTGTCGTTTAAAATTTTCCCAATCTTCCATTTTCCCACTAACCTTGGCCACCTTATACGCATTGGTTTTTAATTTGATACTCTCCTTTATTTCCTTGGTTATCCACGGCTGGTTATCCCTTCTCTTACCGACCTTTTTCACTGGAATATATTTTTGTTGAGCACTATGAAAGAGCTCCTTAAAAGTCCTCCATTGTTCCTCAATTGTGCCACCGTTTGGTCTGTGTTTCCAGTCTACTTTAGCAAACTCTGCCCTCATCCCACTGTAGTCCCCTTTGTTTAAGCATAGTACGCTCGTTTCAGACACTACTTCCTCACCCTCAATCTGTATTACAAATTCAACCATACTGTGATCACTCATTCCGAGAGGATCTTTTACGAGGAGATCGTTTATTATTCCTGTCTCATTACACAGGACCAGATCTAAGATAGCTTGCTCCCTTGTAGGTTCTGTAACATACTGTTCTAAGAAACAATCCCGTATGCATTCTATGAATTCCTCCTCCAGGCTACCCCATGCGATTTGATTTGACCAATCGATATGTAGGTTAAAATCCCCCATGATTACTGCCGTTCCTTTTTCACATGCCTTCATTATTCCCTTGATTATTGCCCGCCCCACCGTGAAGTTATTATTTGGGGGCCTATAAACTATGCCCACCAGTGACTTTTTCCCCTTACTATCTCTAATCTCCACCCATAATGAATCAACATTTTGTTCATTAGAGCCAATATGGTCTCTCACAACTGCCCTGATATCATCCTTTATTAACAGAGCTACCCCATCTCCTTTCCCTTCTTGTCTATCTTTCCGAATCGTCAGATACCACTGTATGTTTAATTCCCAGTCTTGGCCACCCTGCAACTACGTTTCTGTAATGGCCACCAAATCATACCCATTTGTAATGATTTGTGCCGTCAACTCATTTACTTTATTTCGAATGCTGCGTGTATTTAGGTAGAGTGTTTTAATCCTAGTTTTTAAACCATGATTTTTAGTTTTGACCCCTCCTGCAGCCCCTTTATATTCAGTGGCCCTTTTTGTTTTTTGCCTTGGGTTTCTCTGCCCTCCACTTTTACTCATCTCCTTTCTGTCTTTTGCTTTTGTCTCCTTTTTGTTTCCCTCTGTCTCCCTGCATTGGTTCCCATCCCCCTGTCATATTAATTTAACTCCTCCCCAACAGCACTAGCAAACACTCCCCCTAGGACATTGGTTCCGGTCCTGCCTAGGTGCAGACCGTCTGGTTTGTACTGGTCCCATCTCCCCCAGAACCGGTTCCAATGCCCCAGAAATTTGAATCCCTCCCTGCTGCACCACTGCTCAAGCCGCGTATTCATCTGAGCTATCCTGCGATTCCTACTCTGAATAGCACGTGGCACTGGTAGCAATCCTGAGATTACTACTTTTGAGGTCCTACATTTTAATTTAGCTCCTACCTCCTTAAATTTGTCTCGTAGGACCTCATCCCTTTTTTTTTACCTATATCGTTGGTACCAATGTGCACCACGACAACTGTCTGTTAACCCTCCCTTTTCAGAATGTCCAGAATTACTATGAGATCATGAATTAATCCTATCTCATACACAGTACCAGATCTGAAATAGCCTGCTCCCTGATTCGTTCCACAACGTATTGTTCTGAGAAACCACCCCAAGCCATCCATCTTCTTCTATTTCTCAGTTTCTGAGTTGCCCTTTCCTGCTATTCCATGCTCTTAAACAGAAACCTTCTCTGTATTTCTTACATTTTTCATTGTTGGGTGATGTTTTAAAATCCTCAACTTCATTAAACTCAGTAACATCAAGTTTGCCTTCGAGTAAAATGCACACTTTTCAATTTGCTTGATGTGGCACAGAATGCTGCTTGAGTTCATCACTAATGACCTTAACCAGCAATAAACGGATGTTTTTTCTCACTTCTTCCTCATATTCGTCAATCCATTTGAGAAAAGTAGGAATCCTAAGACTAGCGTTAAACAAGGATGAAACATCAGAACGCATTCTATCAACATTATATCCCTTTTTACTTATCTCTGTTTTTGTTGCTATAAAGAGAAAAATATAAGCTTTGAAGGTTCTATTGTTCTGAATTTTCAGGGCAAGTAACATACTATTTACTGGATTTAATGTTCTATGTTCGCCAGGGAGAGTCTGACAGTTACATTCCTCAAGTCTCTGAAGATGAACATAGCCAATATATCGGAATATAGTTTTGTCACCATGGGGTGCTGCGTAGGGGCATTCCATGGTCTAAACCATACAATCCTAAGAGTCTGCAACAACAGGCTGGGTGATCACCTTGGGAATACAAGATAGATGCTGCCTCTTCAGCACCCCACCATGACCATTCCACAGGGGGAGGATACACTCCCGCTTAAATCAGCCTATAGAAAATGGTCTCACATCAGCAACTTTCAAATGTCAACTGTTGTACAATTTTATCTTTCAGGATGCACAGTTTTAAGAGCTTCCTATGTACTGACATCCTTGATAACTTTTGAATAACTGCAGCAATCGCAATGGCAGTTCTGAAGAATTCTTAAGAGGTGTGTCAGCTGTGGCTCAGTGGGTAGTACTCCGGGGACTTGAGCACAACAATCTAGGCTGACACTCCAATGCAACGCTGAGGAAGTGCTGCACTGTTGAAAATGCTGTCTTTCAAATGAGATGTCCGCTCTCTCAGGTGGACGTCAAAGATCCCAGGCACTATTTCGAAGAAGAGCAAGAGGAGTTATCCCTGGTGTCCTGGTCAATATTTATTCCTCATTCAACATAACAAGAAACAGATTATCTGGTCATTATTACATTGCTGTTTGTGGGAGCTTGCTGTGCGCAAATTGGCTGCTGCGTTTCTTACAATGACCACACTTCAGAAAAGTGCTTCATTGGCTGTAAACCACTTTGTGATGTCCAGTGGTCATGAAAGGCGCTATAGAAATGCAAGTCTTTCTTCTTTTTTAATTGCATTTCGTTAGTTTTATTAATTAAATTGATCATTCACTTAATAAAACCAGTGGTTCAAGAAAACACAGCGGTACCATCTCAGAGAAATTAGGGATGGGTAATAAATGCCGGCCTTGCCAACGACACCCACATCGTGAGAATGAATTTTAAAAAAATCGATTGTAGATAAAGACTACATGCAACGTGAACACATATTTCCATGTTTTACATCTCGATCAAACAGAGCTGTACATACTTGGCTATATTTTTTTGAGTAGTTTCTCAGCTGCAATAATTGGGAACATAGACTGCTCACCCCCCCCACCCCCCTCCCCCCGACCCTGCACAAACATTGTAATTGTCATAGAGGCTGCCTTGGTCAGATTCTGCTACTATGCAGACATAAATTATAAATAGCGCTAGATGTCACAATAATACTTGCCAAGTACTGGCCCGACCCGGAGACCTACTAAACAGTTCAAAGGCTTTGCTGCTATTCCTTATTGGCATTCTAAGTTTCGACCACCAATTAATTCTTCAACCGTTATGGAATTTCTGCTGCGAGAGCCAAGGTTACTGTAAGTAAATGAAAGGGGATGCATCAGCCACAAGCAAGGTCCTGAACTGAATCCACTGAAATGACAGATTAGTTTGGAAATGAATGGGTGTGCATCCAGCAGTGCAAATTAAACATTTGTCAAACCATGTGAGAAAAATGTTTCCAATATCATGATTTGCTAGATTGCCTTTTAGAAGAAGTGTGTGTTGCCCTGCTGCTGGGTCAGACAAGGACCTTCTTGTATCTCAGCCATGGGGAATAGTGCTGACAAATACAATGGGAGAAACGCTTGGGGACTGTGATATCTGGCACATGTCCTGGACTTGCTTCACAAGCGAGGACATTGGCTGACTGTTTGAACTCCACGGAGGAAGGTATCAAAGCCAGGGACGGAAGCTAGCTGGCAAACAATGGCAGCTGTCTGCTTTCATTCCGAGTCACTCTCAAGCCACATCCCGGCGATCCGCTGCAGGAACCTTCCCCATTTCAGCAGGTGTGTTTTAATTCTGTAATTGCGAATTAAAGGGCCACCATCGCCCTTGTGAAGTTTTCAGGCAAGCTGTGTCCTGCTGTTCGTAAAGAAACATTATTCAGTCAGCAAGCACCGTGAAATCACTTGGTCTGACTCTATGGTAATATCAATGACACCCAGCTCTTCCAAGCTTTCTCTCCCTCAACTTGCTTTAGACAGTAAGGCGAACAATTGCTTTATTAATTACAGACCTCAACCAGTTGATGAAGGCTTGTTCTGCTGTGATAGAAAGATAGAAAGGTACTAAGGCATGGCTACATCTAGTCTTATTCTTCTTCACAGTGTCACCCCTCTGTTCTGTATTTTACACTTTTTCCTTGGGTTTTATCAACTTTTCTTGCATGAAATGCAAAAGGTTAGTATGCAAGTACAGCAAGTGATCAGGAAGGCCAATGGAATCTTGGCCTTTATTACAAAGGGGATGGAGTATAAAAGCAGCGAAGTCTTGCTTCAATTATATAAGGTATCGGTGAGACCACACCTGGAATACTGTGTGCAGTTTTGGTTTCCATATTTACGAAAGGATATACTTGCTTTGGAGGCAGTTCAGAGAAGATTCACTAAGTTGATTCCGAGGATGAGGGGGTTGACTTATGAGGAAAGTTGAGTAGATTGGGCCTCTACTCATTGGAATTCAGAAGAATGAGAGGTGATCTTATCGAAACGGATAAGATTATGAGGGGGCATGACAAGGTGGATGCAGAGAAGATGTTTCCATTGATGGGGGAGACTAGAACTAGAGGGCATAATCTTAGAAGGGGCCGTCCATTTAAAACTGAAATGAGGAGGAATTTCTTCTCTGAGGTTTGTAAATTTGTGGAATTCGCTACCTCAGAGAGCTGTAGAAGCTGGGTCATTGAATAAATTTAAGACAGAGATAGACAGTTTCTTAACCGATAAGGGAATAAGGGGTTATGGGGAGCGGGCAGGGAAGTGGACCTGAGTCCATGATCGGATCAACCATGATTGTATTAGATGGCAGAGCAGGCTCGAGGGGTCGTATGGCCTTCTCCTGCTTCCATTTCTTATGTTCTTATGTTAATAATGTGATATCTATGAAAGCTAGATTTGTCTGCTATTATCTATTGGGTACGTCCTATCCACAAAAACAGGATGAATGTATTCAGCCTAATTATAGACTCCTCCCAATCATACATGTCAGCCGTGGCTCAGTGGGTAGCACTCTCGCTTCTGGGTCAGAAAGTTGTGGGTTCAAGCCCCACTCTAGGGACTAGAGCACAAAAAAATCGAGGCTGATCTTCCAGTGCAGTGCTGAGGGAGTGCTACACTGTCGGAGGTGCCGTCTTTCAGATGAGACGTTAAACCAACTCACATTGTCTGCCCTCTCAGGTGGACGTAAACGATCCCACGCCACTATTTCGAAGAAGAGCAGGGGAGATATCCCCGGTGTCCTGGGCCAAAATGTATCACTCTATCAACATAAAAAAAAACAGATTAACTGGTCATGATCACAGTGCAGTTTGTGGGAGCTTGCTGTGCTCAAGTTGGCTGCCGCATTTCCCACATGACAACGACACTCCAAAAGTACTTCATTAGCTTGTAAAGCACTTTGAGGCGTCCGGTGTTCGTGAAAGGCGCTATATAAGTAAAGTGATAGAAGGAGGCATCAATGGTGCCCTCAGGCGACACCTACTCACCAACAACCTGCTCACTGGCACTCAGTTCATTCCGGTTCTGTCAAAACTTCTCAGCTCAAGACCTCAACGCAGCCTTGGTCCAGTCATGGATACCAGAGGATAGTTGAGGGTAGATAACATTTGACCAATATGGCACCAAGGAACCCGAGCAAAACTGTGGGGTCAAGGGTTGCACCATCCAGTGGCTGCAGTCAAACATGACACAAAGGAAGGACAGTTATGATTGTCAGAGCCTTTAGGACTTTGCTGGAGCAGTTCATCAGGAAACCATTTTCAGCTCAGTCATCTTCAGCTGGTTCATCAGTGACCGTCTATCATAAGGTCAGGAATGGAGCTTTTCTCTGATGATTCCATAGGGCTCAATTTTCACTGGTGATTTGAGCCGTTTTTTTGGAGCAGGCTGCTCTTTTTGGCCTAAGTTGAAAAACCACAGTTTCCCCAATCAATTTGCACCAGTGTAACTCAGTTAGTTACGATTTTTTTAGGTTTGTTTTTTTTTTCAGCCAAAGGGGGCGTAACCAGCCACCCGCACAAATTAGAGAAGTTTGGCCAGCTGAGAGTTACTCCAGTTGTGCTTACCGGACCAGCAAGCCTTCGGGCGGGTTGGAGGTAAGTTGCTGCTATGTGTTTTTCAATTCTTTTAATGTGTTGGGAGCTGGCTGTATGCTTCAGCTCGCATTGTGTCCCTGGTTACCATGGCAGCCTGATCTTTTTGGTGCAGATCAAGGCTCCACCCCCAAAACTAAAGGTTGAGCTATGCCAGGCCAAAATGAAAAATCCAATTGGGAAACTTAGAATCTTTTTTCTTTGGCGTACTTCGGCCCCCAAAAGTCGGGCGTAACTCTTCAAGTACACCAAAAAAAATGCTTTGGGGAAAATTGAGCCCATAATGTTTAACTCCATTCACAACTCCTCCACTCAGGAAGTAACCCATAGCAGTCTACCGCAGAAATTGAACAACATCCAGGCTTGGGCTGATGAGTGGCAAGTAACATTCGTGGCACATAGGTGCCAGGTAGTGACCATCTTCAACAACTATCTCCCCCTCACTCTCAATGACATCCTTATTACCAAGTCGCCCATCATCACCACCTTGGGGGCGGGGGAGGGGGGGGGGCGGCGTCACCAGAGACTAGAAAATTAACTGGACCAGCCATAAAAAAACCGTGGCTACAAGACGTTCTCTAACATCTACAAGGCTCAAGTCAGGAATATGATGGGATACTCACCACTTCCCTGGATAGGTGCAGCTGCAACCACATTCAAGAAGCTCGGCACCACCTAGGGTGGAGCAGTTTGCTTGATTGACGTCCCTGCCAATGAAGTCAGCATCCACCCCTCGATCACCAGCTCACTGGGATTGCAGCATGCACTTTCTTCAGGATGCACTGGAGAAACTGACCCAGGTTACTTCAGTAACACCTCACGTCCCTGCCACCTCTACCACTGAGAGGGCAAGACAGGAATATCAGGGGAGCATCATCACATCGCAGTTTCTCTCACATTACACATCAGCTTGACTTCATTGCCACTGGGCCAATAACCTGGAATCCACTAACTAACACCATTGTGGGAGGACCATCACTAAAAGGACGCTTAAGGGCTCGAAATTCGGTCCCGCCGTTGTTGAGGCGTGTCACCGCCTGAGCGCTGATTTTACCACCAGGCATTAGGTGCAGGCTCCAACTGACCAATTCAGTTTTTACGGGCAAAGATGAGAGAGCAGCACTAAAAAGTGACGTTGCACACTCACCCTTGGGCGGGAGCTCAGGAAGCCAACTGAATTTCCCATCGGGAGGCTGCCGCCATGCTCGCTGGGAAACGGGAAACATAGAAACATAGAAAATAGGTGCAGGAGTAGGCCATTCAGTCCTTCGAGCCTGCACTGCCATTCAATAAGATCATGGCTGATCATTCACTTCAGTACCCCTTTCCTGCTTTCTCGCCATATCCCTTGATCCCTTTAGCCGTAAGGGCCATATCTAACTCCCTCTTGAATATATCCAATGAACTGGCATCAATAACTCTCTGTGGTAGGGAATTCCACAGGTTAACAACTCTCTGAGTGAAGAAGTTTCTCCTCATCTCAGTACTAAATGGCCTACCCCTTATCCTAAGACTGTGTCCCCTGGTTCTGGACATCCCCATCTTCGGGAACATTCTTCCCACATCTAACCTGTCCCGTCCTGTCAGAATCGTGTAAGTTTCTATGAGATCCCCTCTCATCCTTCTAAACTCTAGTGTATAAAGGCCCAGTTGATCCAGTATCTTCTCATATGTCAGTCCCGCCATCCCGGGAATTAGTCAGGTGAACCTTCGCTGCACTCCCTCAATAGCAAGAATGGCCTTCCTCAGATTAGGAGACCAAAACTGAACACAATATTCCAGGTGAGGCTTCACCAAGGCCCTGTACAACTGCAGTAAGACCTCCCTGCTCCTATACCAAATCCCCCAGCTATGAAGGCCAACATACTATTTGCCTTCTTCACAGCCTACTGTACCTGCATGCCAACTTTTAATGACTGATGAACCATGACACCCAGGTCTCGTTGCACCTCTCCCTTTCATAATTTGCCGCCACTCAGATAATATTCTGCCTTCGTGTTTTTGCCCCCAAAGTGGATAACCTCACATTTATCCACATTATACTGCATCTGCCATGCATTTGCCCACTCATCTAACCTGTCCAATCACCGCGCAGCCTTTTAGCATCCTCCTCACAGCTCACACCACCACCCAGTTTAGTGTCATCTGCAAACTTGGAGATATTACTTCAATTCCTTCATCTAAATCATTAATGTATATTGTAAAGAGCTGGGGTCCCAGCACTGAGCCCTGCGGCATTCCACTAGTCACTGCCTGCCATTCTGAAAAGGACCCGTTTATCCCGACTCTCTGCTTCCTTTCTGCCAACCAGTTCTCTATCCACCTCAGTACATTAGCCCCAATACCATGTGCTTTGATTTTGCACATCAATCTCTTGTGTGGGACCTTGTCAAAAGCCTTTTGAATACACCACAAGCCTAAATACACCACATCCACTGGTTCTCCCTTGTCCACTTGACTAGTTACATGCTCAAAAAATTCCAGAAGATTTGTCAAGCATGATTTCCCTTTCATAAATCCATGCTGACTTGGACCGATCCTGTCACTGCTTTCCAAATGTGCTGCTATTACATCTTTAATAATTGATTCCAACATTTTCCCCACTACTGATGTCAGGCTAACCGGTCTTTCATTACCCGTTTTCTCTCTCTCTCCTTTTTTAAACAGTGGTTTTACATTAGCTACCCTCCAATCCATAGGAACTGATCGATAGACTGTTGGAAAATGATCACCAATGCATCCACTATTTCTATGGCCACTTCCTTAATTACACTAGGATGCAGGCTATCAGGCCCCGGGGATTTATCGGCCTTCAATCCCATCAATTTCCCTAACACAATTTCCCACTTTATCGGGATATCCTTCAGTTCCTCCTTCTCACTAGACCCTCGGTCCCCTCGTATTTCCGGAAGGTTATTTGGTCTTCCTTCGTGAAAACAGAACCAAAGTATTTGTTTGACTGGTCCGCCATTTCTTTGTTCCCTATTATAAATTCACCTGAATCTGACTGCAAGTTTGTTTTCACTAATCTTTTTCTCTTCACGTATCTATTGAAGCTTTTACAGTCAGTTTTTATTTTCCCAACAAGCTTCCTCTCATACTCTATTTTCCCCTCCTAATTAAACCCCTTGTCCTCCTCTGCTGTATTACAAAATTCTCCCAGTCCTCAGGTTTGCTGCTTTTTCTGGCCAATTTATATGCCTCTTCCTTGGATTTAACACTATCCTTAATTTCTCTTGTTAGCCACGGTTGAGCCACCTTCCCCGTTTTATTTTTACTCCAGACAGGGATGTACAATTGTTGAAGTTCATCCATGTGACCTTTAAATGTTTGCCATTGCCTATCCACCATCAATCTTTTAAGTATCACTCGCCAATCTATTCTAGTCAATTCACGTCTCATACCATCGAAGTTACTTTTCCCCAAGTTCAGGACCCGAGTCTCTGAATTAACTGTGTCACTCTCCAGCTTAATAAATAATTCTACCATATTATGGTCACTCTTCCCCAAGGGGCCTCGCACAACAAGATTGTTAATTAGTCCTTTCTCATTACCCATCACCCAATCTAGGATGGCCAGCCCTCTTGTTGGTTCCTCGACATATGGTCTAGGAAGAAATGGGAAGAAAAAAAAACTCAAACTGCTCCGACCCACACACACACACACACACACACAAACTTCCCCACTGTTACAGCTAATGAAAAAATTAAGAAATAAATAAAGAAAACAAACTTACCTTGCTCTCTGGCCGATTGCGCTGTTTAACCGCTACTTTTTTCAGGCTGTTCAGCTGCCTGCCGGTATGGCATCCGTACAAAGCAAATGTCATGACAGATACGTCAAAGAGGCGTTGCGCGCTGGATGACATCACCACGCGGGTGGCGTTAGCCTGCGCAGTGTTGCCTCTTGGCACCTCTGACAAAGACCCGACTCAATTTCAGCCGGGGCGTGGACGCCGCTTACCATCGAAGGCCAGCCTTTGCCGTCCATTAGCCGCCTCCCGTGCACGATGATGGGCGGCGGTATAAACTGAATTTCATCATCATCATAGGCAGTCCCTCAAAATCGAGGAAGACTTGCTTCCACTCTAAAAATGAGTTCTCAGGTGACTGAACAGACCAATATGCGAATTACAGTCTCTGTCACAGGTGGGACAGACAGTCATTGAGGGAAAGGATGGGTGGGACTGGTTTGCCGCACGCTCCTTCCACTGTCTGCGCTTGTTTTCTGCATGCTCTCGGCGATGAGACTCGAGGTGCTCAGTGCCCTCCTGGATGCACTTCCTCCACTTAGGGCAGTCTTTGGCCAGGGATTCCCAGGTGTCGGTGGGGATGTTGCATTTTATCAAGGAGGCTTTGAGGGTGTCCTTAAAACGTTTCCTCTGCCCACCTGGGTCTCGCTTGCCATGTAGGAGTTTCGGTTCGAGCACTTGCTTTGGGAGTCTTGTGTCAGCATGCAAACAATGTGGCCCGCCTAATAATTCAAGGAGAATGCCCACCAGCGCCTTCACTGTCCTACTGGGGATGAACAATAAGTGCTGTCTGTAAAGTCCTTACTCTACAGTATGAAACCACACTCTGTGACCTTAACTCTTTATTCACAGGACTCCGAAGACGATGACCCTGCGTGGGACCTCCCTTTTTATACCTGTGTGATCAGGTAAGGAGTGTCTGCCGCAAGTTCACCCTTTGTGGTCAAGGTGTGCATCTAGGTTGAGTGTATACAGTAATACAGTGGTGTTACATTGTGGTTACATACATGACATCATCTCCCCCTGCCCCCCCGCAAGTCTTATTGGGATCATAGGTTTAGTCTTTCAAGTGGTCTACGCTCCCTCGTGGAGCGCCGCAGTTGGGGCTCTGGTTGCTGGACACTGACGTGAGTGTCTGTCACCTGTGGTGATTCCGGCCTGTCCGGGCTGACCGCAGGGACTGTGTATTCTTCTGATTGCTCTTGTTGCTCGTTCACTGGCGGTGTTGTGAGATCCATCTCATGGTCTTCTTCAGGTTCCTCCGTGTCAATGCTGAGCCTTTTTTTTACTTGGTTCAGATGCTGACGGCATATCTGCCCATTGTTAAGTTTTACCACGATGACCCTATTCCCCTCTTTGTCAATTACAGTGCCCTCATGCCATTTGGGCCCCATGGCGTGATTGAGGACGAATACAGGATAGTTTATTTCTATACATCTCCCCCTCGCATTACGGTCGTGGTACTCGTTTTGTGACTTGCGCTTGCCCTCAACTATGTCGATCAGGACTGGGTGAATGAGGGACAACCGAGTTTTGAGTGTCCGTTTCATTAGTAGCTCTGCAGGCAGGACCCCCGTGAGCAAGTGCGGTCGGGATCTATAGGCCAGCAGGAGACGCGATAGACGGCATTGTAGGGAGGGTCCTTGAATCCTGAGCATACCTTGCTTAATGATTTGGACCGCACGTTCTGCCTGGCCATTGGAGGCCGGCTTGAACGATGCAGTCCTGACGTGGTTGATGCCATTACCCGACATAAACTCTCGGAATTCGTAGCTTGTGAAACATGGGCCGTTTCCACTAACCAGGATGTCCGGCAAGCCATGGGTTGCAAAGATCGCACGTAGGCTTTCCACAGTGGTGGATGACGTGCATGAATTAAGAATGATGCACTCGATCCATTTCAAATACGCTTCTACCACAATAAGGAACATCTTACCCATGAACAGGCCCGCGTAGTCAACATGAATGCGTGACCATGGCCTGGTGGGCCAGGGCCACGGGCTGAGCGGGGCCTCCCTGGGGGCAATTCCCAGCTGGGCACACGTCGTGCACCTGCGAACACAGTGTTCCAGGTCGGAATCAATTCCAGGCCACCAAACGTGTGACCGGGCAATGGCCTTCATCAGCACAATGCCTGGGTGCTTGCTGTGGAGTTCCCTGATGAATGCCTCCCTGCCCTTCTGGGGCATAACTACCCAGCTGCCCCATAGTAGGCAGTCGGCTTGGATGGAGAGCTCATCCATCCGTCTGTGCAATGATCTGACCTCCTTGGGGCATGCTCCGTGTGCAGGCACCCAATCCCCAGTCAGGACACATTTCTTAATCATGGATAGGAGGGGATCTCTGTCCAGATTTTGATCTGGTGGCTGTGATGGGGGAGCCTGCACTGGCAAAGGCATCGACAGCCATGACCATCTCGGCGCTTTGCTCCGCTGTCCCCTCACTGGTGGCCAGTGGAAGCCTGCTGAGCACATCGGCGCAATTTTCAGTGCCAGGCTGGTGCTGGATGGAGTAGTCATAAGCAGCCAGCGTGAGAGCCCATCGCTGTATGCGAGCTGATGCTTTGGCATTGATAGCCTTGCTGTCTGACAACAGGGATGTTAATGGCTTCTGGTCCGTCTCTAATTCATACTTCCTACCATAGAGGTGCTGATGCATTTTTATTACACCGTAGACACATGCTTTCTTCTCGACCATCCCATATCCCCGTTCTGCTTGAGAGAGCGACCCTCAACATTGCCCTGCTGCAACATGCACCCAACCCCACAGGACGATGTATCACATGTCAGAACCAATTTTTTACAGGGGCCGTACAGAGTCAACAACTTGTTTGAACAAAGTCGGTTTCACGCCCGGTCAAAAGCCCATTCCTGACAGTCCCCCCAAAACCAATCACAACCCTTACACAGGAGCACGTGTAGCGGCTCCAACAACGTTCTCAAGTTCGGCAGAAAGTTCCTGAAATAGTTCAACAGTCCCAGGAATGAACACAACTCGATGTGTTGCAGGGCCTGGGTGCTCGTCGAATCGCCTCTGTTTTGGATTCGGTGGGCCGAATCCCATCTGCAGCAACCCTCCTGCCAAGAAATTCAACCTCAGGAGCTAAGAAAATACATTTAGACTTCTTGAGTCGCAGGCCTACCCGGTCCAGTCGGCATAGCACCTCCTCCAGGTTGTGGAGGTGTTCCTCGGTGTCTTGACCCGTGATGAGGATGTCGTCCTGGAATACGATCGTTCTAGGAATGGATTTAAGCAGGCTTTCCATGTTTCTTTGAAAAATCGCGGCCGCTGATCGAATGGCAAATGGGCACTTGTTGTAAACGAACAGTCCCTTGTGCGTGGTGATGGTGGTCAGTAGTTTAGATTCGTCGGCCAGTTCCTGGGTCATGTAGGCTGAAGTGAGGTCCAACTTGGTGAACAGCTTGCCGCCTGCCAGCGTGGCGAAGAGGTCTTCCGCTCTCGGGAACGGGTATTGATCTTGTGGGGACACCCGATTGATGGTGGCCTTGTAGTCGCCACAAATCCTGACAGAGCCATCAGCTTTTAGGACGGGAACGATGGGGCTCGCCCAGTCACTGAATTCAACAGGCGAGATGATGCCCTCAACAGCCGGTCCAATTCGCCCTCGATCTTTTCCCGCATCACATACGGCACCGCTCTGGCTTTGTGGTGCACTGGCCTGGCGTCCGGGGTGATGTGTATCACTACTTTAGTGTCTTTGAAAGTCCTGACGCCAGGTTGGAATAGTGAATAGAATTGTTGTCGGACTTGTGAGCATGAACTTCGCTCCACAGATGACATTGCGTGAACATCTCCCCATTTCCAGTTCATCTCAGCTAACCAGTTCCTCCCCAACAGCGCGGGACCATTGCCCGGGACAATCCAGAGCGGTAACCGATTCACTAACCCATTGTGTGTGACAGCCAACATTGCACTGCCTAGCACCGGAATGATTTCTTTAGTGTAAGTCCGTACTTGTGTCTCAATACGTGCTAATTTGGGTCTACTGGCTTTAAGTGGCCATAGCTTCTCAAATTGCTGAACGCCCATGAGTGACTGTCTGGCCCCAGTGTCCAGCTCCATGCGTACTGGGATACCGGTTAATAAAACCCTCATCATCATTGGTGGCGTTCTGGTGTATGAATGTGCATATTCGCCACATGGATCCGCTGGCCCTCGGCGTCCATCAATTTGCCTCAAAAGTCATCCTGCCTCAAAGAACCCCCTTCTGGTCCATCCGCCTCATATATTAGTCTGGTTGCAGACTTCTTGCACATTCGAGCTAAGTGGCCACTGATACTGCAGTTCCTGCAGACAAACTGTTGAAATTTGCAAGATCTAGCTGAGTGTTTTCCCCCACACCTCCAGCATGTTAAAGTTTCTATTGTTGGGAACAAAGGGACTATGGCCAGGCATTCCACGCTGATTGTTACTTTGACTGCTCTTAAGTACCCTATTAGTGGGTGTCAATGGCCCCATCCCGGGCCGCATTGTCCACTGTGATGGCGTGAATGTCCGTTCAGCCTGCCATTGTCTCTGTTGAAGTCCTACTCTGGGGTTTATTGTTGCCTGGGGAGTGTCGGACTGCCCCTGCCTGTGGGGCTCTGAGTCGCATTGATGATGTTGACTCCCTGATCCATCGCCGCGTTAGAGGCAGAATTGTGCGCGTATATTATTTTCGTCTCTCCCTCCCCCGCCATGAAAGTTTGAGCTATCAATGCCGCTGCTTCCAAGGTCAAATCCTTGTTCTCAATTAATTTGCGGAAAATTCCCGCATGACCGATGCCCTCGATAAAGAAGTCCCTTAGCATCTCCCCCCTGCAGGTGTCTGTGAACTTACAGAGGCTGGCCAAGCGCCAGAGGTCCGCTACGAAGTCCAGTATGCTCTGTCCTTCACGATGTCGGTGGGTGTAGAAGCTGTATCGGGCCATATGTATGCTGCTCACCAGTTTGAGGTGCTCCCCGATCAATTTGCTAAGTTATTCAAAGGTTTTGTCTGACGGCTTTTCGGGTGCCAGTAAGTGCGTAAGTCTTTGGTCCGCAGCTGGTCAAAAGATGAGCCCTTCGCTTGTCGGCTGCTGCAACCCCTAGCTATTCTTTCATAATGAAGCTTTGCTGAAACCTCTTGACAAAATCGTCCCAGTCTTCCCCAACACAGTACCATTCTCATGGGTCGTGAATTTCTGTTTCTCGTCACTAATGTAAAGTCCTTACTCTACAGTATGAAACCACACGAGGCACATTCTGGGGACAAGGTCACTCTGTGACCTTAACTCTTTATTCACAGGACTCCGAAGACGATGACCCTGCGTGGGACCTCCCTTTTTATACCTGTGTGATCAGGTAAGGAGTGTCTCCCACAAGTTCACCGCTTGTGGTCAAGGTGTGCATCTAGGTTGAGTGTATACAGTAATACAGTGGTGTTACATTGTGGTTACATACATGACACTGTCCTTGGTACCATTGGCTACTTCATGAGAACAATTTTTTATTTTTCAATCGCAAGATTACAGGAAAGAAAGGACGATGAAATGTGCCAAAATTGTGAGACAAAGCTATGCTAAGTTACAGAAGCACCAATCCGATCACTTCAGGGTGAGATAGCATGGGCAGTTTGGCATTTATTTTCTTGTTCCCTTCTGCACTTAACTCTGCAGGTCTCGCAGGACCCCAGTGGGGAGCTGCGAACAGTTGGAGAACCATTTTATTGGTAGATCAATCTGCTGCTCCATCCAGCTGTGAAAAAAGGTATGTAAAATAAATAATCAGCTATTGCAGACATTTCTGCACTAACTGTGCTGACCGAGATGCATGCTCATTCTGGGTCCTGCCCAGTGAATTACAAGCCGATGCCTAGCTTTCCACAACATGAATTCTCTGTGTACTCGGAGAAACATTGGGGTCAACTTTAAGTGTTCCTGCCGTGGGCAGAAGCAGGACAGTCAGCCATTTTACACCCCACACCACCATTTTACTTTCCATTGACTCCAATGGGCAGTGTATAAAATGGAGGCTGACCTATCGCCAGCCATTTTCTGCCCAGCAGGAACAGTTAAAATCGACCACAGTGCTCTCTACAGGTTTCATCCAACAACAAAAACCAGTTACAATATACCTGGGCTAAAACGGTTAAATAACGAGGACAGGTTGCATCGACTAGGCTTGCATTCCCTGGAGTACAGAAATTAAGGGATGATCTAGAAACTTAGAAACATAGAAAATAAGTGCAGGAGTAGGCCATTCGGCCTTTCGAGCCTGCACCACCATTCAATAAGATCTTGGCTGATCATTTTTGCAACTTTGGTACCCCATTCCCGCTTTCTCTCCATACCCCTTGATCCCTTTAGCCGTAAGGGCAACATCTAACTCCCTTTTGAATATATGACGAACTGGCCTCAACAACTTTCTGTGGTAGAGAATTCCACAGGTTCAAATTCTCTGAGTGAAGAAGTTTCTCCTCATCTCGGTCCTAAATGGTTTATTCCTTATCCTTATCCTTAGACTGTGACCCCTGGTTCTGGACTTCCCCAACATCGGGAACATTCTTCCTGCATCTAACCTGTCCAATCCCGTCAGAATTTTATATGTTTCTATGAGATCCCCTCTCATTCTTCTAAATTCCAGTGAATATAAGCCTAGTCGATCCAGTCTTTCTTCATATGTCAGTCCTGCCATCCTGGGATGTTTAAGATGATTAAAAGGAACTGATAGGGTAGATAGAGAGAAACGATTTACTTTGGTGAAGGAGTCCAGATGAAGAGGGCATAACATTGCAATTAAAGCTAAGCCTAGATGGCACCTCATCCACCACCTGAAACATTCACTCCCTCTACCACCGGCGCACTGTGGCTGCAGTGTATACCATCTACAAGATGCACTGCAGCAAGTTGCCAAGACTTCTTCGACAGCATCTCCCAAATCCGTGATCTCTATTTTCTAGAACGCTGATGAAACCCAGCTCTACCTCACTGACACTTCTCTCGAGCCCTCCACGGTCTCTAAATTGTCAGACTGTTTGTCCAACATCCAGTTCTGGATGAGCAGAAATTTTCTCTAATTTAATATTGGGAAGACTAAAGCCATTGCTTTCAGTCCCTGCTACAAACTCCGTTCCCTAGCCACTGACTCCATCCCTCTCCCCAACTCCTGTCTCAGGCTGAACCAGACTGTTCGCAACCTTGGTGTCATATTCGACCCTGAAATAAGCTTTCAACCACATATCTGCAGCCTAACTAAGACCGCCTATTTCCACCTCCGTAACATCGCCGTCTCCGCCCTTGCCTCAGCTCATCTGCTGCCGAAGCCCTCATCCATGCCTTTGTTAACTCTAGACTTGACTATTCCAATGCACTCCTGGCTGGCCTCCCACATTCTACACTGTGTAAACTAGAGATGATCCAAAACTCGGCTGCTTGTGTCCTAACTCGCACTAAGTCTCGCTCACCCATCACCCCTGTGCTCGCTGACCTACATTGGCTTCCGGTTAAGCAACGCCTCGATTCCTTATTTTCAAATCCCTCCATGGTCTCGCCCCTCCCTATCTCTGTAATCTTCTCCAGCCCCACAACCCCCCGAGATGTCTGCGCTCCTCTAATTCTGCCCTCTTGAGCATCCCTGATTATAATCGCTCAACCATTGGTGGCTGTGCCTTCTGTTGCCTGGGCTCTAAGCTCTGGAACTCCCTCCCAAACCTCTCCGCCTCTCTACCTCACTTTCCTCCTTCAGGATGCTCCTTAAAACATAGCGCTTTGACCAAGCTTTTGGACATCTGCGCTAATTTCTAGTTATGCGACTCGGTGTCAAATTTTTTATCGTATAGTACTCCTGTGAAGCGCCTTGGGACGTTTCATTATGTTAAAGGCGCTATATAAATACAAGTTGTTGCTGTTGTTGTAGAAGGCAAGGGCAGCAGGTGCATGGGAATACCACCACCTCCGAGTTCCTCTCTAAGCAACACACCATCCTGACTTTGAAATATATCACCATTCCTTCATCGTCACAATCCTGGAACTCCCTCCCTAACAGCACTGTGGGAGTTCCTTCGCCACACAGACAGCAGTTCAAGAAGGCGGCTCACCTCACCACCACCTTTTCAAGGGCAATTAGGGATGGCCAATAAATGCCGGCCTTGCCAGCGACGCCCACATCCTGTGAGTGAATAGGGTTGATGTCAGGAAACATGTCTTCACACAAAGGGTAGTGAAACTCTGGAAATCTCTCTCTCCCAAAAGTAGTTGAGGCTCGGTCAATTGAAAATTCAAAACTAAGATTGATAGTTTTTGTTAGGCAAGGGTTATGGAAGCAAGGCAGGTAAATGGAGTTGAGATACATATCAGCCATGATCTTATTGTGGTATAGGCTCGAGCTGCTGAATGGCCTACTCCTGTGCCTATATTACTTCCTATGGAAGTCCTGATCCATCAGAGGTGAATCTCTGAAAGAAACATGCAATCCTAAAAAGCTGACAACTATTACAAATTCTTTGACATGAAGCTTCTTTTTAAAATGAATTTCCAGTTGTATTACAAGTAAAAATAAATAAAAGCTAAAGGGCTAGACTTTCCCTAAAGGCCCTCAACGCCTGATTGCCCGCTGAGAAGAACCACTAACGGTTGACGAAAAAAGCTGGCGAGAATTTCCATTTTAATGTTTAAAGTAAATTAAACTAATCACCCAGCGAGAAAATGGGCGTTGCACACTCATGGTTAGCGGTTTTTCCGGCGGGTAAGTGGAAAGTTAGCAATGTGGACGGTCATTACCAGAATGGACGGTAAGTAGTAAAATTTAGTCCGAGGCTGCGGTTGGGCCGAGGGAGGAGGGAATTTTTTTTTTTTAATTTTCATTTTAAAAAAAACATACAAAGCATTCCCAAGACAGTTTTAAAATTAATTGACATTTTAAAATTAAAAAAATATAATTAAAGAACCTTTCACTTACCTTTCTTTGCAGGGTCCCCCCTTACCGCCCTGTTTAAGCAGCTTTCACAGGGCGGGTCTCTCGGTGATCTGGACGTCGGTGGTTGACGCTAAACTTACGTCCTGGTGGTTATCCTCGGCGTTGCATGTGGGCGTTTTGGTCCCAGCGGGTGTCTTCATATGTGGACGATACCAAGGCAAAAACTTATGTGGGAACTCTCGCCGGCGAAAAACCAGCTGTAACGCCAAGAAAATCGCTGACAATGAGGCCGAAAGTCTGGCCCACTGTGTTAAAATCTGACTATGTACACTCCTGTCGACGTGTGCTTGGTAACCAAAGAAAGGTAGAGTTATGGAAATAGCTAGAATCATAGACTGACCAGTTGCTGTTTTGTTTTATAGAAAGAAAGACTTGGAGGCCAATTTTCATCAAGGCCTCCACCCGCCCAAGTGCCATCCAAAGTGTCGCCAATGGCTGCCGAGGTTCCGGATGGTACCTTGGGCGGGATGTTCATCGCCGAGGTCCCTCGAAGGTAAGCGGGTGCCAAATGGACGATGTACGCCGACAATCTGGGTGGCAGCGGGCGGGAGCTCTCATTCTCGGCGGCAGAGGCACTTGCCACCCAAGTGCCGCCGAAGATGGAGTCGGGCCCACGGAGGGTCGAAGAGCTGAAAAAATATCAACACTAAAAAATAAAAAAACTATCGGAAGACCTTCAGGGTACCACATCCAGGTAAGTCGCTCTTGAAATGTTTTATTTTTATGTTCACTTACCGTTTTTTCAGGTTCTTCATACCTATCGTCGGGTACAGACCAGCTTCCTCGCAGTGGTCCACCCCCTGTATAATTGCGGTAAGACATCTTGGAGTCGAAATTGCCCTTTCCCTTTAGGCCTGTTACCATCGGAAATTGATGGCCACGTTGCGGAGTGGAATGGCTGCCCAGTTTTCATGGAATGGCCGCCATTTTGAAAATTCTGCTTCTGCGTTATCCCGGCGGTGATCCATCCTAAATGCGACATCAGAGCGCACACCGCCGATGTTCCCCCACCGATTGCGAAATTCCGCAGAGGAAATCTTGCTGCAGAAGCTCAGTGCCTCTGACAGCTTTTTCTGCCGATGCACTGTGCTTGGAGTGTGCTCAAAATGGTGGTGCGGCTGCCATTAAAGGGGAGGATGCACTGCCGCAGCCACCATCTTTTTTTTTCGTCCGACTGCCATGTCGGTCTGACAATTATGCCCCCAGGTTCGGCCGAGCTGTCAACAGGCAGCCTGGCAACATCCTCTTAGGTGCCAGGCCGCTGGCCCGGCCGAAACCCTCTCTGGTGGCCCAGAGGACCGAACTTAAAGAATCGCATAGGCTATCCCCTTTAAGTGAAGGGGAGATACATGGTGACACACCAGCGCGATGATGTCATCAGCGCTATGCTGATGACTGCGAGCGGAGGACACTCCGCCCGCCCACCAACGTTTGCCCCAGCCCCACATCCAACCCCATCATGACCGACTTCCGATCCGCTGGAAAAAAAATCCAAAGAGCAGAATCTCACTCAAGAGACCACCACATCCACCACGCCGGTAAAAACCACAGATACATGGTAGTTGCGCCATGTTTCCGGTAGTGGGCAATTTCGGCCCCCTTTACTCTTACTCTCAAATCCTCTTGTAATAAGTGCCCACATACCATTCGATCTTAATTGCTTGCTGGACCTGTATAAACAAGAGAGCAAGTCCGGTGGAGGGTGATGAGTTTTTCTGTAATTTGTTTTTATTGCTGTTCTGGGCCCTTCTTAAAATATGTTCAAGGAGATCATGTAAGATTATATTGCTGTTTTTCAGAAAGAAAGACTTAAAAGACTTGCATTTTATAGAGCGCCTTTCACGACTACTGGACGTCCCAAAACGCTTTACAGACAATGAAATACTTTTAGAAGTGTCACTGTTGAAATTGTAAGAAACGCAGCAAGCTCCCACAGACAGCAATGTGGTAATGACCAGTTAATCTATTCTGGTGATGTTGATTGAGGGATAAATATTGGCCAGTACACCAGGGATAACTCCCCTGTTTTTCTTCAAAATAGTGCCATAGGGTCTTATACGACCACCTGACAGAGCAGACGGGGCCTCGGTTTAACATTTCATCCGAGGGATGGCACCTCCAACAATGCAGTGCTCCCTCAGCATTGCACTGGAGTGTCAGCCTAGATTTCTGTGCTCAAGTCTCTGGAGTGGGGCTTGAACCCACAACTTTCTGAAGCAGAGGCGAGAGTGTTGCCCACTGAGCCACAGCTGACACACACAAGTGCAATTTTACATCGGTTTTAACGAAATGAATAACTCAATGTGTTTCAGATCCACTTAATCTCAGGATCCAGTGATTGAAATTATAAATAATGTTAATTTGAACAAAAAGCTTACACTTTACAATTCCAAAAAATAAGTTGTTCTCCTTGGAGCAGAGAAGGCTAAAAGGAGATTTGATGGAGGTGTTTAAAATCATGAAGGGTTTAGATAGAGTAAATAAAGAGAAACTGTTTCCAATGCTTGAAGGGTCGATAACCAGAGGGCAGAGCAAATAAAACCAGAGACGACACGAGGAAAACCTTTTTCATGCAACAAGTGGTTAGGATTTGGAATGCAAAGCCTGATAGGGCGGTGGATACAGATTCAATAGTAGCCTTCAAAAGGGAATTGGATAAATACTTGAAGGAGAAAAAATCACAGGGATATGGGGAAAGAGCGGGGCAGTGGGACTAACTGGATTGTCTTTTGAAAGAGTAAGCGCAGACTCGATGGGCCGAATGGTCGCCTTCTGTGCTGTACTATTCTGTGATGCTATGATGAACGTCTTCTGAAAAAACTGTTCAACTTTTTTGTTCTCCTCATCAACATTACAAGACTTGTGTATATTGTCCTTTGAGATAGATGAAAGCAATTTTTTTTAAATTTGGCGATCTTCAAAAAAAAATTCATTTGGTAAATCCCATGCTTGAAAATTTAAAACATCACAAAGTGATAGGGCAGTCTAGAATCATAGAATGGTTACACTACCGAAGCAGGCCATTCGGTCCGTCGAGCCCATGCCGGCTCTCTGCAAGAGCACTTCAGCTCGTCCCACTGCCCCGCTCTTTCCCCGTAGCTCTGTAAATTTTTTTCCTTCAGATACTTATCCAACTCCCTTTCAGGCAGTGCATTCCTGATCTTAACCACTCGCTGCGTAAAAAAGTTTTTTCTTACGTCACCTTTGGTTCTTTTGCCAATCACCTTAAATCTGTGTCCTCTGGTTCTCGTCCCTTCTGCTAATGGGAACAGTTTCTCTCCATCTACTCTGTCCAGTCTAGGGGAATATATGTTGTTCGGGAATACATGGTTCTGGTTAAGTCAACATTTTCATCAATTTCTTTGATTATTACGTACAGTATTTGCACAGTCCACGGATAGGTTACCACTATTAGTCAGTAATACCTGCGAGGTGGCTACTCTGCTGTTTGTGTGGTGTTAAGGTGCATTTATACTGTAAGTTTACTGTAATGTATTGTCACATGGTTTGCTATGAGCATGTTCTGTTCACTCTGACCTAATAAAGCAAGCAATGGACCTGCATCTCATCGTGTCTCTGACCTTCATTTGTTCCACCCACATATATTGCATTTACGATTGATGAGAAGTGATTACTGATTCACACTGTCATTAAGTTTTCAATGCAAGTCTGGAACAAGGGCCTAACCTACTCCAGAGTGAGGCAAAGTGAGACTCCTTGGAGGAGGGAGTGGCACAAGCCTTGGATTTGATGCATCTGGGAATATAAATCAAGCGCTGTGTCAAGCCTGGTTGACAAAATGCTGACAGACCTCCTGTGTACTTCTAAAAACTTGCCTGACCTTCATTTAAAATCGGCAGCCCTTGCGACATGGTCCCGCCATGACCTCAGCAGAGGTATGGTGAACTGCCGGAAATTGACCTGAGACCTGGATGCAGCAGGTCCTGACCTTACACCTAACATTCTGGATGGCGTTGTGGGTGTGAAGTCTGCACGCACTCCATACAAAGCCATCGAGCTGTGTCGGATACGGGGACTTCTTACGTTGGGAGTTTCAATGGCCTCAGTGGGAAGTAACAAAAGGTACATCTGGTGAAATGCTCCCGACCGTGGAATTTCATGGCCAATGTTCATTGAATGGGAACTCTTCCCTTCTCAACTTTGTAAATATGTATAATTCTAACTATTGGGGAAATCGAGTGTATCTACCCACCGAGTGATGGAAGTATGGCCCAATTAGGGGGTCCAGGCTGGGGTTGTGTCCTGGACCCCAAAAAAAAAGAAAAATCTCCTTAATTAAGAAAAGATTGTTCAGCAGCCCTCCTCACAGAGTTTGCCTGATTGGCCTGCCAACATATGAAAGAAAAGAAAGAAGTCTTGCATTTATATAGCATCTTTCATGGCCTCAGGACATCCCAAAGCCAATGAAGTACTCTTGGAGTGTAGTCGCTGTTGTAATGTAGGAAATGCGGCAGACGATTTGTGCACAGCAAGCTCCCACCTGCACCACTAGGAGCACAATGCCACAGTAAAGATGCCTGAAAATCCTACGGCGATGGCCCAAGCGGGCTGGGGAAAGGGGGAGCGAGTTTTGGGGGTCTCCCTGGAATGAATATATAGCTGCCTCCCCCACAGCCCAGCCAAATTAGGGAATCCTGAAAAGTCCACTGGACGAGAGAGAAAGACAGACTGGGGGGGAAGAGAGATAGACTGGGGGAGGGGGTGGGGTGCGTGAGAGAGGTTCGGGGTGGGGGTGGGGGAAGAGAGAGAGACTGGGGGGAGAGAGACCGGGGGGGGTGGGGGATAGTCGCCGAGGTTCCTGGTGACGCTTCATTCAAAAATCGTCCCATTGTTGATTTTTGGAGCCAGTATATAATTTTTAAAAATTCATTCAAGGAATGTGGCCATCACTGGCAAGGCCAGAGTTTATTGCCCATCCCTAATTGCCTTTGAGAAGGTGGTGGTGAGCCGCCTTCATGAACTGTTGCAGTCCGTGTGGTGAAGGTGCTCCCACAATTCTGTTAGGGAGGGAGTTCCAGGATTTTGACCCAGCGACGACGAAGGAAAGAAAGAATGTAAGAAAGAAAGACTTGCATTTTTATAGCACCTTTCATGACCAGCAGATGTCTCAAAGGGCTTTACAGACAATGAATTACTTTTGGAATGTAGTCACTGTTGTAATCTGGGAAACGTGGCAGCCAATTTGCACACAGCAAGGTTCCCACAAACAGCAATGTGACAATGACCAGATAATCTGTTTTTGTTGTGTTGATTGAGGGGTAAATATTGGCCAGGACACTGGGGATAACTCCCCTGCTCTTCTTCAAAAGTCTCATGGGATATTTTAGGCCACCTGACTGGTTTCACATCTCACCTGAAATGACAGCACTTCTGACAGTACAGCACTCCCTCAGCATGGCACTGGAGTGTCAGCATAGGTTTATGTGCTCAATTCGCTGGAGGGGGATTTGAATCCACAACTTTCTAACCCAGAGGCGAGTGTGCTGCCCGTTGAGCCACAGCTGAAACAGAAGTGAGTACAGCCTTAGGGTATCAGAGTCAAACACCTGACGGCTTATGACACCATTAACATTTTATCCTCCACAAGAGGTTAGTAAGATTGATTCCCCATTTTGTAAAACCTTAGCAGACTCTGAATATCACATTGGACCGTTGTATTCTAAAAGTTGAACATGTGACGGCATTGTCATATATGCCAACTGCTAAAAAGGATATAATTGTGTAGTCATGGTGATACATTTCCAAGTCAGAATGATGTGTCAGGATCTGGAGGGGAACTTGGAGGTGGTGGTGTTCCCATGCGCCTGCTGTCCTTGTCCTTCTAGGTGGTAGAGGTCCCGGGTTTGGGAGGTGCAGTTGAACAATTTATATTTCATGCATCCTCTCCTCCCAGTTCGCTAGATATTTATAATGTTTCACTTTTGGGGTTATACTCATCCAATAACATGCAGAGCTCTCTCTCGCTCCTGGACAGGAAGAGTAGAGGTCTAGTCTGGCAGGAGTCGGGTAATGTGAAGAGGGATCTGCTTGGCTGAACCCACATTGCGGTTATCATTCTCAGACCAAGTCGCAATGGAAACCTGCCCTTAAATGTTCATTATTACAAGTACATCACAATTGGTGAAAGTCTTTTCCTTAATGCTAATGTATGCTGAACTTCAGGCTGCAATGTAAAATTGCAGAACCCACCATGTTTTTTGTGGATTTAAAACCTCTTTTTCTCCTTCTTTGCTCACTTTTGTGCAGGATTCATACCAGCATTGCTTAAAATAAATTGTGGAATGTTATAACTGTCAGCAAAGGATTGAACTTCATTGATTTTGATTAGCTGCATTCCAGACGAACTGACTGAAATAATCCAATGCTTCACTCAGAAACTATTCACTTAGATTTTTAGATTTGACCTGTACACAGTTGCAGAATTTCCACCTGCCAATTTTCAATGAATGTTTTAATGTGGTATTGATGCTGGAATTCATTTCTCTGGGCCACTGAGCTCAGCCACACAACTAGCGACCCAAGGGAGGTGTACCTTTCACATGGCAAATGTTTGTTTTATGTTTAAAAGAAACTTGGTTGAAGGGTTTCCCAGGCAGGGTTTGAAGTTTCAAGAACATGTTTCCCATCAGCCTAGATAAAGTCTACTTACGGTTATTGCTAAAGCTTTTGTAGATGCCTGAATGGAATATTCTGAAGTTCCTCAAATGAACCATTCCCAGAGACCCCTGTTCCATCAACCAATCAAACAGCAATGATTTAGATTTCAGAGCTATGGCAACAGGTACCAATCAAATCTCTGGATCATTAAATTCAGGACCATTTGGACCCTGTTGTATCACATCTGGGTGGTTCCTTTTGTGACTAAACCAATCACAGTCTATCAAAAACAAATTCTATAGCAGCCAGCTACCATGACAGTTCCGTGTCTAGCTCACTTCCAAAAATAGCATTCATCATAACGATAACAGTCTAAGCCACCATCTTGATTTTTTTCACCCTCCTGAAAATAGACCAGTGTTAATAACATTTATAAATTAACTAGAAAAAAAAATCAGATAAAATTAATTATACTCACTGTTACATTTGTCTTTGTGGTGTTCCACGTATTTCCCTGCAGGAGCCGACCCCTTTCTTAAGGGCTTGGAGGCTCAGCTCTTTGGCTCAGTTTTCCTGCTCAATTATGTACACCCAGTCCGGTCCCACATTTTCCCCATGTTGGCAATATTTTACAATGATCTGTGTTGTTGCTGGTTTGTTTCCAATGCCAAGAATTTCTTCATTTATTTTCAGTCTGACTAGTTTACTCCATTGAAATCTGGTTTTGATTGTGCCTGTAACAGCAGTAGGCCAGAGCGGAGAACCACTCCTGCACACAGAATTTTTTATCTATCAAATCCGTGTTTTATTCCATTTAAGTGGCCGCTTTTTGCTGTCTGAAATCTGCTGATAATTTTGTCAGCATTTAAAATATTTTAGCGAGGATGTTTCTTTCATTTAAAGTTGGACATGGTGATGGGTGTAGGGAGAGGCAAGATCATTTTTTGTGACTATCAGAGGTTTGGAGCTTCAAGTATGTTTCCATCATTGATAAGAGGATGCAAGACATACAGAAAAACAAAAGACAACCATGGACTGGTTGGGTCGAATGGCCTGTTACTGTACCATATATCCTACGTAATCCTATGTAATACAGAGAATATCGCCGGAATCTTCCCAGCCCTGCGAGTGCAGGTTTGGAGGCGGGCCCGCTGTCAAAGTGGCCCTGATTGACAGCGGGACGGGATCCCGCTCTGAACTCACCTCCGTGTGAATTTCTGACCTGTCAGGTCGGTGTTCGGATAGCAGACCCGACAGCAAGTAGCGGCACAAGTGATTAACTTCATTTAAAGTATTTACTTGCTGGTTAAGAGGCTTAAAAGTAGGCACTTACAATGTTACCAACCTTTTGACAGCTTTGCTGTCCCTCAGGGAGCACGCCAGGTAAGTGGAGTCACGCTCTCAGTGACTCTCGATTGCTTTGGCTAGTTGACAGCTACAGAAGTGGTAAAACAGCTACCATTTCACAGCAGTTCACTTTCCAATGTCAGAAGCTGAAGTCTTCAGGTTTTGGAAAAGATTTGTGAGCTGCATGCACTTTAGAAATGTTTTCAGTGAACTCTCCATTCACTGTCACCTCCTTGGTGCAACCCCTCTCACCTCTTTCAGATCGCGTTTGTCATCTCAACCTCATCTGCCATCTATTCTATTAGCACCCTTGAAAAAAATCTCACCTTGGTCCTCAGAATCCCACCATGACCAGCCCCAACACCAACATCACTAAACACACCGGCATCACTACCAACAACACCAACCTCTCCGCAATCACCTGATGCTGCACAGTACACAGGACATCAGCACCCGACCACAATGCTGCCTGGGAGGCCAGAGATGGCCTCACCATGGTCACTTTTACTTCACTTCATGCTGTACACCCTGACTGCCACATGATACTGCAGGTTGGCACCACCCAACACTAGCTCCATAAAGCACCCATGCAATGTCCAATCCATTATTTTCACATTTATCACCATTGTGGGATTACCCTTATGTCTCAGTATTCACTACAACTTACTAAGCCACTTCCAAAGGTGCACTCAAATCTGTTCAAAAATGCAAAGTTCTGAAAACAAAGATTTTAATGTTTGACAATACATCAACATTAACTATATATGAACATTGGCTAAAGGACCCAAGTACAGACCCTTGGGTGTTGTTAGTTGTTTGATTGAACAAAGATAAGGGTGAGTGTGAGAGGTGGCGAGTGAAATAGGTAACTGATAATATATATTGAAAGAGATGGGTGGAGGTGCAAGGTAAGTTGGTGTAGGGGTAGAGTAGGGAAGGCAGAGGGATGGGGGTGTGATGAGTGGCACAGCAGGATGAGATTGAGTAATTTTGTAGTAATGTTTTGTGATTTACTGAGATCACTGAAAAGTTTGCATCACTGCAGCCAGGTCCTCCTGACCACGTCCCTGCTTGTGCCCTCCTGTACAATGTGCAACCAGGCTGCATTGGCCTTCTGGGGAGATCTGTTCCACCCAAGGGAAGAGGATCTTCCTGCGGCTGTGACTCCCCACCACCGAAGCAGCCAGGGCCCGCTGGAAGGAACACTTCAAAGATCTCCTTAACCGAGACTCTGCCTTCGACACGAGTGTCCTCGACTCCATCCCGCAGCATGCTACCCACCACCATGTCAGTAAAACCCCAGCCCTACACGAGGTAGAAAAGGCCATCCGTCAGCTCAAGAACAACAAGGCATCAGGAGCAGATGGAATCCCTGATGGGGCACTAAAGTATGGTGGAGAAGCATTATTGGCACGAATGCATGACCTCATTTCTCTTATCTGGAAGGAGGAGAGCATGCCGGGAGATGTCAGAGATGCCATAACCTTGACTATCTTCAAAAAAGGGGACAAGTCCGACTGCGGCAACTACAGAGGAATCTCCATGCTGTTGGCCACTGGGAAAGTAATCGCAAGAATTCTGCTCAATCGTCTTCTCCCTGTGGCTGAAGAGCTCGTCCCAGAGTCACAATGCGGATTCCGTCCACTATGGATTTCAACGAAAATGATCTTCACCGCGCGGCAGCTACAAGAGAAATGCAGGGAACAGCACCAACCCTTGTATATGGCCTTCTTTGACCTCACAAAGGCCTTTGACACTGTCAACCTTGAGGCACTATGGAGCGTTCTCCTCCATTTCGGCTGCCCCCCAAAGGTTTGTCACCATTCTCCGCTTGCTCCACGAAGACATTCAATCCGTGATCCTCACCAATGGATCCACCACAGAACCAATCCACGTCTGGACCAGGGTCAAGCAGGGCTGCATCATTGCACCAAAGCTCTTCTCGATCTTCCTTGCTGCAATGGTCCATCTCACGCTCAACAAGCTCCCGGCTGGAGTGGAACTAAACTATAGAACCAATGGGAACCTGTTCAACCTTCGTTACCTCCAGGCTAGATCCATGGTCGTTCCATCCTCTGTCATCGAACTACAGTACGCAGATGACGCTTGCGTCTGCGCACACTCAGAGGCTGAACTCCAAGCCATCGTCAACATCTTCACCGAGGAGTACGAAAGCATGGGCCTCACACTAAACATCCGTAAGACAAAGAACATAACATAAGAACATAAGAATTAGGAGCAGGAGTAGGCCATCTAGCCCCTCAAGCCTGCTCCGCCATTCAACAAGATCATGGCTGATCTGGCCGTGGACTCAGCTCCACTTACCCGCCCGCTCCCCGTAACCCTTAATTCCCTTATTGGTTAAAAATCTATCTATCTGTGACTTGAACACATTCAATGAGCGAGCCTCAACTGCTTCCTTGGGCAGAGAATTCCACAGATTCACAACCCTCTGGGAGAAGAAATTCCTTCTCAACTCTGTTTTAAATTGGCTCCCCTGTATTTGAGGCTGTGCCCCCCAGTTCTAGTCTCCCCTACCAGTGGAAACAACCTCTCTGCCTCTATCTTGTCTATCCCTTTCATTATTTTAAATGTTTCTATAAGATCACCCCTCATCCTTCTGAACTCCAACGAGTAAAGACCCAGTCTACTCAATCTATCATCATAAGGTAACCCCCTCATCTCCGGAATCAGCCTAGTGAATCGTCTCCGTACCCGCTCCAAAGCCAGTATATCCTTCCTCAAGTAAGGTGACCAAAACTGCACGCAGTACTCCAGGTGTGGCCTTACCAATACCCTATACAGTTGCAGCAGGACCTCCCTGCTTTTGTACTCCATCCCTCTCGCAATGAAGGCCAACATTCCATTTGCCTTCCTGATTACCTGCTGCACCTGCAAACTAACTTTTTGGGATTCATGCACAAGGACCCCCAGGTCCCTCTGCACCTCAGCATGTTGTAATTTCTCCCCATTCAAATAATATTCTCTTTTACTGTTTTTTTTCCCAAGGTGGATGACCTCACAATTTCCGACATTGTATTCCATCTGCCAAACCTTAGCCCATTCGCTTAACCTATCCAAATCTCTTTGCAGCCTCTCTGTGTCCTCTACACAACCCGCTTTCCCACTAATCTTTGTGTCATCTGCAAATTTTGTTCCACTACACTCTGTCCCCTCTTCCAGGTCATCTATGTATATTGTAAACAGTTGTGGTCCCAGCACCGATCCCTGTGGCACACCACTAACCACCGATTTCCAACCCGAAAAGGACCCATTTATCCCGACTCTCTGCTTTCTGTTCGCCAGCCAATTCTCTATCCATGCTAATACATTTCCTCTGACTCCGCGTACCTCTATCTTCTGCAGTAACCTTTTTATGTGGCACCTTATCGAATGCCTTTTGGAAATCTAAATACACCACATCCATCGGTACACCTCTATCCACCATGCTCGTTATATCCTCAAAGAATTCCAGTAAATTAGTTAAACATGATTTCCCCTTCATGAATCCATGCTGCGTCTGCTTGATTGCACTATTCCTATCTAGATGTCCCGCTATTTCTTCCTTAATGATAGTTTCAAGCATTTTCCCCACTACAGATGTTAAACTAACTGGCCTATAGTTACCTGCCTTTTGTCTGCCCCCTTTTTTAAACAGAGGTGTTACATTAGCTACTTTCCAATCCGCTGGTACCTCCCAGAGTCCAGAGAACTTTGGTATATTAGAACGAATGCATCTGCTATAACTTCCGCCAGCTCTTTTAATAACCTGGGATGCATTTCATCAGGACCAGAGGACTTGTCTACCTTGAGTCCCATTAGCCTGTCCAGCACTACCCCCCTAGTGATAGTGATTGTCTCAAGGTCCTCCCTTCCCACATTCCTGTGACCAGCAATTTTTGGCATGGTTTTTGTGTCTTCCACTGTGAAGACCGAAGCAAAATAATTGTTTAAGGTCTCAGCCATTTCCACATTTCCCATTATTAAATCCCCCTTCTCATCTTCTAAGGGACCAACATTTACTTTAGTCACTCTTTTACTTTTTATATATCGGTAAAAGCTTTTACTATCTGTTTTTATGTTTTGCGCAAGTTTACCTTCGTAATCTATCTTTCCTTTCTTTATTGCTTTTTTAGTCATTCTTTGCTGTTGTTTAAAATTTTCCCAATCTTCTAGTTTCCCACTAACCTTGGCCACCTTATACTCATTGGTCTTTAATTTGATACTCTCCTTTATTTCCTTGGTTATCCACGCTGGTTATCCCTTCTCTTACCGCCCTTCTTTTTCACTGGAATATATTTTTGTTGAGCACTATGAAAGAGCTCCTTAAAAGTCCTCCACTGTTCCTCAATTGTGCCACCGTTTAGTCTGTGTTTCCAGTCTACTTTAGCCAACTCTGCCCTCATCCCACTGTAGTCCCCTTTGTTTAAGCATAGTACGCTCGTTTGTGACACAACTTCCTCACCCTCAATCTGTATTACAAATTCAACCATACTGTGATCACTCATTCCGAGAGGATCTTTTACTAGGAGATCGTTTATTTTTCCTGTCTCATTACACAGGACCAGATCTAAGATAGCTTGCTCCCTTAGGTTCTGTACCATACTGTTCTAAGAAACAATCCCGTATGCATTCTATGAATTCCTCCTCCAGGCTACCCCGTGTGATTTGATTTGACCAATCGATATGTAGGTTAAAATCCCCCATGATTACTGCCGTTCCTTTTTCACATGCCTCCATTATTCCCTTGATTATTGCCCGCCCCACCGTGAAGTTATTATTTGGGGGCCTATAAACTACGCTCACCAGTGACTTTTTCCCGTTACTCTCTATAATCTCCACCCACAATGATTCAACATTTTGTTCATTAGAGCCAATATCATCTCTCACAACTGCCCTGATATCATCCTTCATTAACAGAGCTACCCCACCTCCTTTCCCTTCTTGTCTATCTTTCTGAATCGTCAGATACCGCTGTATGTTTAATTCCCAGTCTTGGCCACCCTGCAACCATGTTTCTGTTATGGCCACCAAATCATACCCATTTGTAATGATTTGTGCCGTCAACTCATTTACTTTGTTTCGAATGCTGCGTGCGTTTAGGTAGAGTGTTTTAATCCTAGTTTTTAAACCATGATTTTTAGTTTTGACCCGTCCTGCAGCCCCTTTATATTCAGTGGCCCTTTTTGTTTTTTGCCTTGGGTTTCTCTGCCCTCCACTTTTACTCATCTTCTTTCTGTCTTTTGCTTTTGTCTCCTTTTTGTTTCCCTCTGTCTCCTTGCATTGGTTCCCATCCCCCTGCCATATTAGTTTAACTCCTCCCCAACAGCACTAACAAACACTCCCCCGAGGACATTGGTTCCTGTCCTGCCCAGGTGCAGACCGTCCGGTTTGTACTGGTCCCACCTCCCCCAGAACCGGTTCCAATGCCCAGGAATTTGAATCCCTCCCTACTGCACCACTGCTCAGCCACGTATTCATCTGAGCTATTCTGCGATTCCTACTCTGACGAGCACATGGCACTGGTAGCAATCCCGCGATTACTACTTTTGAGGTCCTACATTTTAATTTAGCTCCTAGCTCCTTAAATTCGTCTCGTCGGACCTCATTCCTTTTTTTACCGATATTGTTGGTACCAATGTGCACCACGACAACTGGCTGTTCACCCTCCCTTTTTAGAATGTCCTGCACCCGCTCCAAGACATCCTTGACCCTTGCACCAGGGTGGCAACATACCATCCTGGAGTCTCGGTTGCGGTCGCAGAAACGCCTATCTACGAACAACCTTCCGGTTATAAAAGGGGTCGGGGGGTGTAGTAAGGAGGAGGAACTGAGGGAAATCCTTATTAGCCGGGAAATTGTGTTGGGGAAATTGATGGGATTGAAGGCCGATAAATCCCCAGGGCCTGATGGACTGCATCCCAGAGTACTTAAGGAGGTGGCCTTGGAAATAGTGGATGCGTTGACAGTCATTTTCCAACATTCCATTGACTCTGGATCAGTTCCTATGGAGTGGAGGGTAGCCAATGTAACCCCACTTTTTAAAAAAGGAGGGAGAGAGAAAACAGGGAATTATAGACCGGTCAGCCTGACATCGGTAGTGGGTAAAATGATGGAATCAATTATTAAGGATGTCATAGCAGTGCATTTGGAAAGAGGTGACATGATAGGTCCAAGTCAGCATGGATTTGTGAAAGGGAAATCATGCTTGACAAATCTTCTGGAATTTTTTGAGGATGTTTCCAGTAGAGTGGATAAGGGAGAACCAGTTGATGTGGTATATTTGGACTTTCAGAAGGCGTTCGACAAGGTCCCACACAAGAGATTGATGTGCAAAGTTAGAGCACATGGGATTGGGGGTAGTGTACTGACATGGATTGAGAACTGGTTGTCAGACAGGAAGCAAAGAGTAGGAGTAAATGGGTACTTTTCAGAATGGCAGGCAGTGACTAGTGGGGTACCGCAAGGTTCTGTGCTGGGGCCCCAGCTGTTTACACTGTACATTAATGATTTAGATGAGGGGATTAAATGTAGTATCTCCAAATTTGCGGATGACACTAAGTTGGGTGGCAGTGTGAGCTGCGAGGAGGATGCTGTGAGGCTGCAGAGCGACTTGGATAGGTTAGGTGAGTGGGCAAATGCATGGCAGATGAAGTATAATGTGGATAAATGTGAGGTTATCCACTTTGGTGGTAAAAACAGAGAGACAGACTATTATCTGAATGGTGACAGATTAGGAAAAGGGGAGGTGCAAAGAGACCTGAGTGTCATGGTACATCAGTCATTGAAGGTTGGCATGCAGGTGCAGCAGGCGGTTAAGAAAGCAAATGGCATGTTGGCCTTCATAGCAAGGGGATTTGAGTACAGGGGCAGGGAGGTGTTGCTACAGTTGTACAGGGCATTGGTGAGGCCACACCTGGAGTATTGTGTACAGTTTTGGTCTCCTAACCTGAGGAAGGACATTCTTGCTATTGAGGGAGTGCAGCGAAGGTTCACCAGACTGATTCCCGGGATGGCGGGACTGACCTATCAAGAAAGACTGGATCAACTGGGCTTGTATTCATTGGAGTTCAGAAGAATGAGAGGGGACCTCATAGAAACATATAAAATTCTGACGGGGTTAGACAGGTTAGATGCAGGAAGAATGTTCCCAATGTTGGGGAAGTCCAGAACCAGGGGTCACAGTCTAAGGATAAGGGGTAAGCCATTTAGGACCGAGATGCGGAGGAACTTCTTCACCCAGAGAGTGGTGAACCTGTGGAATTCTCTACCACAGAAAGTTGTTGAGGCCAATTCACTAAATATATTCAAAAAGGAGTTAGATGAGGTCCTTACTGCTAGGGGGATCAAGGGGTATGGCGAGAAAGCAGGAATGGGGTACTGAAGTTGAATGTTCAGCCATGAACTCATTGAATGGCGGTGCAGGCTAGAAGGGCCGAATGGCCTACTCCTGCACCTATTTTCTATGTTTCTATGTTTCTATGAATCCCCTATCACTATCGCTCTCCCACTCTTTTTCCTGCCCTCCTGTGCAGCAGAGCCAGCCACGGTGCCATGAACTTGGCTGCTGCTGCCCTCCCCTGATGAGTCATCCCCCTCAACAGTACTCAAAACGGTGTATCTGTTTTGCAGGGGGATGACCGCAGGGGACCCCTGCACTACCTTCCTTGCACTGCTCTTCCTGCTGGTCTTCCATTCCCTAACTGGCTGTGGACCCTTCACCTGCGGTAAGACCAACTCGCTACACGTGCTACTCACGTCATTCTCAGCATCGTGGATGCTCCAGAGTGAATCCACCCTCAGCTCCAATTCCGCAACGCGGACCGTCAGGAGCTGGAGGCGGATACACTTCCCGCACACATGGTCGTCAGGGACACCGGAAGTGTCCCCGAGTTCCCACAAGGTCCTCCACCAACCTGACCCAACCACACAGCACTGCCCCCCGGTCATCAAAATCCATGCGCGGCCTTGGACAACATGAACCATTTTCCATACCTCGGAAGTCTACTATCAGCAAGGGCAGACATCGATGATGAGGTCCAACACCGCCTCCAGTGCATGGGTGCAGCCTTTGGTCGCCTGAGGAAGAGAGTGTTTGAAGACCAGGCAGGACCTCAAATCCGGCACCAAGCTTATGGTCTACAGTGTTATAGTGATACCCGTCTGCCTACATGGCTCAGAGACATGGACCATATACAGTAGACACCTCAAAGCGTGGAGAAGTACCACCAGCGCTGCCTCCGCAAGATCCAGCAAATCCACAGGGAGAATAGACGCACCAATGTCAGTGTTCTCGATCAGGCTAACATCCCCAGCATCGAAGCACTGACCACACTCAACCAGCTCCGTTGGACGGGCCACATCATCTGCTTGCCCAACACGAGACTCCCAAAGCAAGTGCTGTACTCGGAACTCCTTCATGGCAAGTGAGCCCCAGATGGGCAGAGGAAACGTTTCAAGACACCCTCAAAGCCTCCTTGCTAAAGTGCAACTTCCCCACCGGTACTTGGGAGTCCCTGGCCAAAGACCGCCCAAAGTGGAGGAAGAGTATCCAGGAGGGCGCTGAGCACCTTGAGTCTCATCGCCGAGAGCATGCAGAAAACAAGCGCAGACTCCCCATCCATACCTTCCTTCAACCGCTGTCTGTCCCACCTGTGACAGAGATTGTAATTCCTGTATGGGACTGTTCAGTCACCTGAGAAATCACTTTTAGAGTGGAAGCAAGTCTTCCTTGATTTCGAGAAACTGCCTATGATAATGATGAAGCATCTGCAGGGAGTCATGGGAGAGCCTGGGAGTAGCCCTGTACCTCTGTGCAGTGCTTGTCAGTGTTTGCAGACCCAAAATCCTGCAGAACACTGACAGAAGAAATGTCAAAACCATTGTGGACCTGGTCCCTTTAAGGAAACCGGCTGATGATGCGACACCTATTGACATCATCAGACCGGCTAACTCTTAATTGGCATCCGTGCCTTCAGCTGTCTGGGCCCTAAGCTCAGGAATTCCCTCGCTAAACCTCTTCGCCTCTCTCTCTTCCTTTAAGATGCTCCTTAAAATCTATCTCTTTGACCAAGCTTTTGATCACCTGGCCTAATAACGGATGTGGATTGGCGTCAAATTGTGTTTGATAACGCTCCTGTGAAGCGCCTTGGGGCAGTTTTACAACCTTAAAGGCGCTATATAAATGCAAGTTGTTGTTGTTGCAACGTGCAGAGTGTGTGCAATAGGCAGAAAGTAAGCAATATAGTGAGGAAAGAGGGATAGAACAAGAGATTTACACAAAGGGAGACAAGCGGAGATTTAAGACAGCAATCGGAAGAAAGTGTGAGATAGGGAGAGAAAGAAAGAAGGAGTTGAAGATGAACAGATGAAGGGAAAGAACTAAATGATGGGAAACGATCAACGAAACAGCTGGAGAAATTATATTTTTGGCGGTGGGAAGGAGCAAAGGTGATCAACCAGCTTGATAAAAAACTGGATAAATTATCTCATTTGCTAAGTTTAATAGTTTATTGTCATCTGACTGCAACTAATATATTGTGGTCGCTCAAACCACTTAATCCCAATAAATAATCTATTTGAGATAATTGGTTCTGCCAGTGTCGATTATTGATTTACTCATTGTTTCAATTCTCATCAACTGATTAGTAAACTAAACCATTTAAGAAAAAAGCTATTAGTTCAATTAGATGAACAGCCTCTAACTGAGGTTTAAATCATCCAATACAAACTTCTCCTGCATGTTTTTAATACTGAATGAAAAGCCGGGGGTGCAGAATTCTGACCTAGATTGGGAGAGGGTTACCAGCAAGCAATCAATATGGTCACCAATGATTAAAGATAAAGTGTAGCTGACAATCTTGTGACTCATATTTAAGACCATCCCCCCACCCAGCCACCCACATATAAACTGTGTTCTCGCTACCTCTTTGCACTTTCTATACACATCAGAGCTCCAACATGATGTTTAAGCTTAAAATAGGGGCAGCCATTTTATTTCCTTTGTGTATATAATGCCTAAGTCTGTGACTCTTATCAGCGCTGATGCCTGGATGACACATCAAGTCCGTCTGGAGTGGGAAGGGAGTAATCCTTTTACGGCTTTCTCTCTCCCAGGCGTTAATCTCATTCAGATGATAAGGGGGTGAAATTCATTATCGCCCCGTTTGGGGGCGACACTTAGCACCAGGTGTGGAAGTCCCACCCCTCTCGATGAATCCGGATAACCGCCCCCAGGCTTGATTGCACTCGACTTCCTTCTCGAGGTGGACGCCTCGGCAGTGCTGCGCACTGGGCCGTGTAGCGCTGCCGTGTACGAGGGGCTCTTGTCTCACTTAAAGGGAAGGACCCACGCCGCAGAAGGAAAAGGCACCGAACTGGACCACCAGGGCCCCATCAGCCTGGCCCTCAAGCAGCGCGCGCTGATGACGTCACGATCTCCGGGCGCAGGAGATCGGGGCGCAAAGCCGTAGCGCCGCTGCTAAACACCCGCCCAATATGGCGGGAGTCGTTGCCAGCACCACGCCCGGGTGGTAAGGCATTTGCACCCTGTTAGTGCCTCAGTGAGGGCGCAAATGCACCGAATTTCTCGCCCTTAAGAATTTGAACTGTGAATGTCGGTCAAGAGTGGGATATGAAATAAGATTCCCTACTCAGAAGTGTTTTAGTCTTCTGGGTTAACAGCACTGCTAATATTCAGAGGATAAATATAGATTCCCTCAATGCTGTAATTGTTATAACTTTCAAGGCTGGGGACCTGATGCTCCCAACTTCCGAAAGCAGCCACCAATGGCAAAACAGCGTTAAAAAATCTTCATCTGTTTATCGCGGCAGAAATAATGTGCTATTAAGTCAACAATTACAGACAACTGATGACTGTCATTTCTTTGGTGAGCACACAACACACAACCTGTAAGATGGCTGCAGGTTCCGGAATCTTCTGACTTGCTCTTTATTAAACAGCATTAGCTGCAGTAACACAGGCATTCACAGTGTGGAGCTACTGACATTACACTTCTCCCTCCTTAATGAAGAAGTTATTATAACAATTATCATATGTAAGTTGCATGGTTATAAATAACAAAGGATATGGACTTATTTTGCCATATTTACAAATCAAGCTTAATCACTTGTTTTCTGTTTCGAAGAGGATACCCTCGCTCTCGAACAGAACCTTCCAAACATGGTGTCAAATTTAAGCTCATTTGAGACTGATCCTGAAGGAAGTTTTCCTGCAAGGGATGCCCTTGATTTCCATTTGAACTCTCTCTAACTTCAGACTGTTTGTTTTCCTGACTCAGACTCAGACTTAAATTCTGATTTTCTTTTGGATTTGTTTCCAGTACATTGGATGTAGGATATGCTACTGGTGTATCAAAACTATCTGATGAGTCAGAAATAGTTGAATCATTCCCACCTTCAACTACTTCTATGTCTGTGGGTAAAATATGATCAATGTGAACAAACCTAACCTGTCCATTATCAAACATCTTGACCAAATATGTGCGAGGACTACATATCTCCACCACGCTTCCTGGTAACCACTTTACCCATTTATGCTGATGGTTCACTCTCACCTTCTGATTTAATTTTACACTTCTCTCTAACGCTAACATCTCCTCATCCTGTTGTTGTTCTTCTATGCTATGTAGTCTCTGGGGATTTTCTACTCATAGCTTTGAAAGCTGGTTTACCCTTCAGTCGGCATGCCTTCGCAAGATGCCCGGTTTTCCTGCAGACGAAACACTCTGCCTTCACATATGGACAACTTTGAGCAATGTGTTGTCCCAGACACCAATAGCAGGACGTCAATGCTCTGTTCCCATTTCCAGTTTCTGAGACTTTGGGGCCCCACCACCTTTTACTTTGAACCTGCAGGTGATTCACTTTAGTTGTCTGATGACTGAAATTAGTATGAAATTCTTGGGAATATTGGTCGGCCATGCTCATCGACCTAGCCGTCTGACAAGCTAAATCAAAAGTCAAGTTAGGCGTCGTCAATAACTTTCTTCTGATCGCATCATTTTTCACCCCATAAACAAAGCGGTCTCACAATGCTCGGTTCTGAAAGTCTCTGAAATTACAGTGAATAGATAGCTTTTTTAATGCTACAATGTACTCACTGATATTTTCTTCGGCCTTCTGATTTCATATTCCGAAACGATAACTTTCAGCAATTTCTAATGGAATGGGGCTGTAATGTTGTTCTAACTTAATTAGAATCTGTTTCAGTGTTGTATCCTTTGGCTTGTCAGGCACAAGCAAATTTATCAGCATTTCATACAACTCAGGCTCGGCCTCAGTTAAGAAAATAGCTCTTTTTTGTTGCAACACCACCCAGTTATTGTCTTCATTACCAGGAATTTCAATGACATTATTTGCAGTGAAAAACATTTCTAGCTGATCCACATAAGCTCTGAAACTTCTCCGGTCATGTTGAAATTCCTCCAAATGCCCTATAACTCCCACAGGGGCAGCCATTTTGACTCTGGCAGTTTAACCAAGTGTGCTCGTAATTTACCTCCTGATGATGATGATGATGATGTTTCCAAAAACAGAGACATTCTCAAAGTCTATCTGTGGGCTGGCGGAATCCTTCACCAACAAAAATTTCAGCTTTGTATCATCCGATTACATCCCATTCTCGTGGCCAAATGTCATATCATTGGATAGCACACAATACACAACCTGTAAGATGGCTGCAGGTTCCAGAATCTTCTGACCTGCTGGTCAGGTGACCTGCTCTTTATTAAACAACACTAGTTGCAGTAACACAGGCATCCACAGTGTGGAGCTACAGACATTACAATGACTTTGTGAACCCCACAGGCCCCAAGTGCCCCAATATTTCCAAAGGAGGTGCCAACTCCATCGAGAGGAGTTTAGAAAATCTTTCTTTCTTTGCAAGCATGTAGTACGCCAATGGATACCTCGTTAAAATTTGCAAAACTATTCAAAAAACATCACTTTCACGTGGTGTCACGATGAGTGTGATACAGCCAGTATTAGAACCCCAAGTTGCACACGAGGGCACCTAACGCCTGATTTCTGTGGGCATCCTGCATGCCTAGAGTTCGGCAGCTTCTAATTGGGAAGAGTGTGGGCATCCCAGCCGATTGGACCCAAAATTGGCCCCCCCACTCCGAAGTTGATTTTGCACCCAAAAATAAATGGATGCAGCGATGCTGAATTTCTGTTGCTTGGAGGCCAATGCCATTCATGTATGTGAGTAAAATAACATGAAAAGGACAATGAAGCTTTCGAGAGCTGAATGGAATCCGTACTCTGTACCAGCAGGACTGAATGTTACATTGTGGTATGTTATTAATGTTCTGGTTTCTGCAACAACAACCTGCATTTATATAGCACCTTTAACAACAACAACTTTTATTTATATAGTGCTTTTAACGTGGCAAAACGTGCCAAGGCGCTTCACAGCAGTATTATAAGACAAAACAGGTAAATTTGACATCGAGCCGTGTAAGAAGAAATTACGGCAGATGACTAAAAGCTTGATTGAAGAGGTCGGTTTTAAGGAGCGTCTTAACATAGTAAAACATCCCAAGGTGCTTCACAGGAGCGTTATCAAACAAAATTTGACCCCGAGCCACTTGGTCAAAGAGGTAGGTTTTAAGGAGAGTCTTAAAGGAGGAGTGAGAGAGGCGGAGAGGTTTCGGGAGGGGATTCTAGAGCTTAGAAACTCGGCAGCTGACGGCACGTTCTCACAGTGGTTGAGTGATTAAAATTGGGGAAGCACAAGAGGCCAGAATTGGAGGAGTGCAGAGATCTTGGAGGGTTGTAGGGCTGGAGGAAGTTACAGAGATAGGGAGGGGTGAGGCCATGGAGGAATTTGAAAACAAACATGAGAATTTTAAAATCGACTCCATTTTAAGAAGATCCTTGAAGTAAGCGTATAAGCATCATTGGAGTGGAATGTTGATTTAAGTGTCAATTCCCTTAAGTGCAACATAGGTACGCTCGAGAAAAAATAACTAGTTTTGACATGTCGCATCTGGTGCTCTGGCTGAGCACCACAAAACCATATAATGAATTGTAATCGGGTCTGATGGAGCAACAAACGTTCCCTTTTGTGATTGAAATTAGGTTACAGATAAAAGGAGGAACAAAAAAAAAACAAAAAGCATAAAGTCAGATGAAAATTTATTGTTGGCACAGCAGAAACAAAATTTGTTTTACAAATGGCCTTTTGCCTGACATCATTTTCCTACATTGCAACACTTCAAAAGAACCTCTGTGGCTGTGTAACGCTTCCGAATGTGCTGAGGTTGTGAAAGGCGCTTTACAAATGCAATTTCTTCCTTTTATTTTCTAAGAACATAAGAACATAACATAAGAATTAGGAACAGGAGTAGGCCATCTAGCCCCTCGAGCCTGCTCCGCCATTCAACAATGTCATGGCTGATCTGGCCGTGGACTCAGCTCCACTTACCCGCCCGCTCCCCGCAACCCCATATAAGCTACTGCATTCTATTTCGTGGACTTTGGAAAATCCATTCCTTTGTACAAGGTAAAATATATAAAAAAATAATGGGGCAATTTTAACAGGGGCGAGCGGGTGGGAGTGTGTGCAGGTGGGACTGTGTTGGTGGGAATGTGCGCTGGGAGTGTGTGTGGGTAGGAGTGTTTGCATGGGAGTGTGTGCTGGTGGGAGGGAGTGTGCGGGTGGGGGAGTGAGGGTGGGGGTGTGTGGGTGGGAGTGTGCGAGTGGGAGTGTGTGTGGGTAGTAGTGTGTGCGTGGGAGTGTGCGGGTGTGGGAGAGTGTGGGTGGGAGAGTGTGGGGGTGGGAGAGTGTGGGTGGGACTGTGTTTGGGTGGGAGAGTGTGGGTGGGAGAGTGTGGGTGGGTGAGTGTGGGTGGGAGAGAATGGGTGGGAGAGTGTGGGTGGGGGTGTGTGGGTGGGAGAGTGTGGGTGGGAGTGTGTGGGTGGGAGAGTGTGGGGGGGGGTGTGTGGGTGGGAGAGTGTGGGTGGGAGAGTGTGGGTGGGGGTGTGTGGGTGGGGGAGTGTGGGTGGGGGTGTGTGGGAGAGTGTGCAGTGGGAGAGTGTGGGTGGGAGAGTGTGGGTGGGGGTTTGTGGGTGGGAGAGTGTGGGTGGGAGAGTGTGGGTGGGGGTGTGTGGTTGGGAGAGTGTGGGTGGGAGAGTGTGGGTGTGGGTGTGTGGGTGGGAGAGTGTGGGTGTGTGAGTGTGGGTGGGGGTGTGTGGGTGGGAGAGTGTGGGTGGGAGAGTGTGTGGGTGGGAGTGTGTGGGTGGGAGACTGTGGGTGGGAGAGTGTGGAAGGGAGAGTGTGGGTGGAAGAGTGTGGGTGGGAGAGTGTGGGTGGGAGAGTGTGCGGTGGGAGTGTGTGGGTGGGAGAGTGTGGGTGGGAGAGTGTGTGGGTGGGAGTGTGTGGGTGGGAGACTGTGGGTGGGAGAGTGTGGATGGGAGAGTGTGGGTGGAAGAGTGTGGGTGGGAGAGTGTGGGTGGGAGAGTGTGGGTGGGAGAGTGTGGGTGGGAGAGTGTGGGTGGGAGAGTGTGGGTGGGAGTGTGTGGGTGGGAGAGTGTGGGTGGGAGAGTGTGCGGTGGGAGTGTGTAGGTGGGAGAGTGTGGGTGGGTGAGTGTGGGTGGGAGAGTGTGGGTGGGAGAGTGTGTGGGTGGGAGTGTGTGGGTGGGAGACTGTGGGTGGGAGAGTGTGGATGGGAGAGTGTGGGTGGGAGAGTGTGGGTGGGAGAGTGTGGGGTGGGAGTGTGTGGGTGGGAGAGTGTGGGTGGGAGAGTGTGTGGGTGGGAGTGTGTGGGTGGGAGACTGTGGGTGGGAGAATGTGGATGGGAGAGTGTGGGTGGAAGAGTGTGGGTGGGAGAGTGTGGGTGGGAGAGTGTGGGTGGGAGAGTGTGGGTGGGAGGGTGTGGGTGGGAGTGTGTGGGTGGGAGAGTGTGGGTGGGAGAGTGTGCGGTGGGAGTGTGTGGGTGGGAGAGTGTGGGTGGGTGAGTGTGGGTGGGAGAATGTGGGTGGCAGAGTGTGGGAGGGGGTGTGTGGGTGGGAGATTGTGGGTGGGAGTGTGTGGGTGGAAGAGTGTGGGGGGGGGTGTGTGGGTGGGAGAGTGTGGGTGGGAGAGTGTGGGTGGGCGTGTGTGGGTGGGGGAGTGTGGGTGGGGGTGTATGGGAGAGTGTGCAGTGGGAGAGTGTGGGTGGGAGAGTGTGGGTGGGGGTGTGTGGGTGGGAGAGTGTGGGTGGGAGAGTGTGGGTGGGGGTGTGTGGGTGGGAGTGTGTGGGTGGGAGAGTGTGGGTGGGAGAGTGTGCGGTGGGAGTGTGTGGGTGGGAGAGTGTGGGTGGGTGAGTGTGGGTGGGAGAGTGTGGGTGGGAGAGTGTGTGGGTGGGAGTGTGTGGGTGGGAGACTGTGGGTGGGAGAGTGTGGATGGGAGAGTGTGGGTGGGAGAGTGTGGGTGGGAGAGTGTGGGGTGGGAGTGTGTGCGTGGGAGAGTGTGGGTGGGAGAGTGTGTGGGTGGGAGTGTGTGGGTGGGAGACTGTGGGTGGGAGAGTGTGGATGGGAGAGTGTGGGTGGAAGAGTGTGGGTGGGAGAGTGTGGGTGGGAGAGTGTGGGTGGGAGAGTGTGGGTGGGAGAGTGTGGGTGGGAGAGTGTGGGTGGGAGTGTGTGGGTGGGAGAGTGTGGGTGGGAGAGTGTGCGGTGGGAGTGTGTGGGTGGGAGAGTGTGGGTGGGTGAGTGTGGGTGGGAGAGTGTGGGTGGCAGAGTGTGGGAGGGGGTGTGTGGGTGGGAGATTGTGGGTGGGAGTGTGTGGGTGGGAGAGTGTGGGGGGGGTGTGTGGGTGGCGGAGTGTGGGTGGGGGGGTGTGGGAGAGTGTGCAGTGGGAGAGTGTGGGTGGGAGAGTGTGGGTGGGGGTGTGTGGGTGGGAGAGTGTGGGTGGGAGTGTGTGGGTGGGGGTGTGTGGGTGGGAGAGTGTGGGTGGGAGAGTGTGGGTGGGAGAGTGTGGGTGGGAGACTGAAGGTGGGAGAGTGTGCGGTGGGAGAGTGTGGGTGGGAGAGTGTGGGTGGATGTGTGTGGGTGGGAGAGTGCGCGGTGGGAGAGTGTTCGGTGGGAGAGTGTGGGTGGGGGTGTGTGGTTGGGAGAGTGTGGATGGGAGAGTGTGGGTGGGGGTGTGTGGGTGGGAGAGTGTGGGTGGGAGAGTGTGGTTGAGAGAGTGTGGGTGGGAGAGTGTGGGTGGGAGAATGTGGGTGGGAAAGTGTGGGTGGATGTGTGTGGGTGGGAGAGTGTGCGGTGGGAGAGTGTTCGGTGGGAGAGTGTGGGTGGGAGAGTGTGGATGGGAGAGTGTGGGTGGGGGTGTGTGCGTGGGAGAGTGTGGGTTGCAGGGTGTGTGGTGGGAGCGTGTGGGTGGGAGAGTGTGGGTGGGAGAGTGTGAGTGGGGGTGTGTGGGTGGGAGAGTGTGGGTGTGAGAGTGTGGGTGGGAGAGTGTGGGTGGGGGTGTGTGGGTGGGAGAGTGTGGGCGGGAGAGTGTGGGCGGGAGAGTGTGGGTGGGGGAGTATGGGTGGGAGAGTGTGGGTGGGAGAGTTTGTGGTGGGAGATTGTGGGTGGGAGAGTGTGGGTGGGACAGTGTGCAGTGGGAGAGTGTGGGTGGGAGAGTGTGGGTGGGGGTGTGTGAGTGGGAGAGTGTGGGTGGGAGTGTGTGCGGTGGGAGAGTGTGGGTGGGAGAGTGTGGGTGGGAGTCTGTGCACTGGGAGAGTGTGGGTGGGAGAGTGTGTGTGGGAGTGTGTGCGGTGGGAGAGTGTGGGTGGGGGTGTGTGGGTGGGAGAGTGTGGGTGGGAGAGTGTGTGGGTGGTTGAGTGTGGGTGGGTGAGTGTGGGTGGGAGAGTGTATGGTGGGAGAGTGTGGGTGGGGGTGTGTGGGTGGGAGAGTGTGTTTGGGAGAGTGTGGGTCGGAGAGTTGAGGTGGGAGAGTGTTGGTGGGAGAGTGTGGGTGGGAGAGTGTGTTTGGGAGAGTGTGGGTCGGAGAGTTGAGGTGGGAGAGTGTTGGTGGGAGAGTGTGTGGTGGGAGAGTGTGGGTGGGACAGTGTGGGTGGGAGAGTGTGGGTGGGAGAGTGTGTGGGTGGGTGAGTGTGGGTGGGAGAGTGTGGGTGGGAGAGTGTGTGGGTGGTTGAATGTGGGTGGGTGAGTGTGGGTGGGAGAGTGTATGGTGGGAGAGTGTGGGTGGGAGAGTGTGGATGGGAGAGTGTGGGTGGGAGAGTGTGGGTGGGAGAGTGTGGGGTGGGAGTGTGTGGGTGGGAGAGTGTGGGTGGGAGAGTGTGTGGGTGGGAGTGTGTGGGTGGGAGACTGTGGGTGGGAGAATGTGGATGGGAGAGTGTGGGTGGAAGAGTGTGGGTGGGAGAGTGTGGGTGGGAGAGTGTGGGTGGGAGAGTGTGGGTGGGAGAGTGTGGGTGGGAGTGTGTGGGTGGGAGAGTGTGGGTGGGAGAGTGTGCGGTGGGAGTGTGTGGGTGGGAGAGTGTGGGTGGGTGAGTGTGGGTGGGAGAGTGTGGGTGGCAGAGTGTGGGAGGGGGTGTGTGGGTGGGAGATTGTGGGTGGGAGTGTGTGGGTGGAAGAGTGTGGGTGGGCGTGTGTGGGTGGGGGAGTGTGGGTGGGGGTGTATGGGAGAGTGTGCAGTGGGAGAGTGTGGGTGGGAGAGTGTGGGTGGGGGTGTGTGGGTGGGAGAGTGTGGGTGTGAGAGTGTGGGTGGGGGTGTGTGGGTGGGAGAGTGTGGGTGGGAGTGTGTGGGTGGGAGAGTGTGGGTGGGAGAGTGTGCGGTGGGAGTGTGTGGGTGGGAGAGTGTGGGTGGGTGAGTGTGGGTGGGAGAGTGTGGGTGGGAGAGTGTGTGGGTGGGAGTGTGTGGGTGGGAGACTGTGGGTGGGAGAGTGTGGATGGGAGAGTGTGGGTGGGAGAGTGTGGGTGGGAGAGTGTGGGGTGGGAGTGTGTGCGTGGGAGAGTGTGGGTGGGAGAGTGTGCGGTGGGAGTGTGTGGGTGGGAGAGTGTGGGTGGGTGAGTGTGGGTGGGAGAGTGTGGATGGGAGAGTGTGGGTGGGGGTGTGTGGGTGGGAGAGTGTGGGTGGGAGAGTGTGGTTGAGAGAGTGTGGGTGGGGGTGTGTGGGTGGGAGAGTGTGGGTGGGAGAGTGTGGTTGAGAGAGTGTGGGTGGGAGAGTGTGGGTGGGAGAATGTGTGTGGGAAAGTGTGGGTGGATGTGTGTGGGTGGGAGAGTGTGCGGTGGGAGAGTGTTCGGTGGGAGAGTGTGGGTGGGTGTGTGTGGTTGGGAGAGTGTGGATGGGAGAGTGTGGGTGGGGGTGTGTGCGTGGGAGAGTGTGGGTTGCAGGGTGTGTGGTGGGAGCGTGTGGGTGGGAGAGTGTGGGTGGGAGAGTGTGAGTGGGGGTGTGTGGGTGGGAGAGTGTGGGTGTGAGAGTGTGGGTGGGAGAGTGTGGGTGGGGATGTGTGGGTGGGAGAGTGTGGGCGGGAGAGTGTGGGCGGGAGAGTGTGGGTGGGGGAGTATGGGTGGGAGAGTGTGGGTGGGAGAGTTTGTGGTGGGAGATTGTGGGTGGGAGAGTGTGGGTGGGACAGTGTGCAGTGGGAGAGTGTGGGTGGGAGAGTGTGGGTGGGGGTGTGTGAGTGGGAGAGTGTGGGTGGGAGTGTGTGCGGTGGGAGAGTGTGGGTGGGAGAGTGTGGGTGGGAGTCTGTGCACTGGGAGAGTGTGGGTGGGAGAGTGTGTGTGGGAGTGTGTGCGGTGGGAGAGTGTGGGTGGGGGTGTGTGGGTGGGAGAGTGTGGGTGGGAGAGTGTGTGGGTGGTTGAGTGTGGGTGGGTGAGTGTGGGTGGGAGAGTGTATGGTGGGAGAGTGTGGGTGGGGGTGTGTGGGTGGGAGAGTGTGTTTGGGAGAGTGTGGGTCGGAGAGTTGAGGTGGGAGAGTGTTGGTGGGAGAGTTGTGGGTGGGAGAGTGTGTTTGGGAGAGTGTGGGTCGGAGAGTTGAGGTGGGAGAGTGTTGGTGGGAGAGTGTGTGGTGGGAGAGTGTGGGTGGGACAGTGTGGGTGGGAGAGTGTGGGTGGGAGAGTGTGTGGGTGGGTGAGTGTGGGTGGGAGAGTGTGGGTGGGAGAGTGTGTGGGTGGTTGAATGTGGGTGGGTGAGTGTGGGTGGGAGAGTGTATGGTGGGAGAGTGTGGGTGGGAGAGTGTGGATGGGAGAGTGTGGGTGGGAGAGTGTGGGTGGGAGAGTGTGGGGTGGGAGTGTGTGGGTGGGAGAGTGTGGGTGGGAGAGTGTGTGGGTGGGAGTGTGTGGGTGGGAGACTGTGGGTGGGAGAATGTGGATGGGAGAGTGTGGGTGGAAGAGTGTGGGTGGGAGAGTGTGGGTGGGAGAGTGTGGGTGGGAGAGTGTGGGTGGGAGAGTGTGGGTGGGAGTGTGTGGGTGGGAGAGTGTGGGTGGGAGAGTGTGCGGTGGGAGTGTGTGGGTGGGAGAGTGTGGGTGGGTGAGTGTGGGTGGGAGAGTGTGGGTGGCAGAGTGTGGGAGGGGGTGTGTGGGTGGGAGATTGTGGGTGGGAGTGTGTGGGTGGAAGAGTGTGGGTGGGCGTGTGTGGGTGGGGGAGTGTGGGTGGGGGTGTATGGGAGAGTGTGCAGTGGGAGAGTGTGGGTGGGAGAGTGTGGGTGGGGGTGTGTGGGTGGGAGAGTGTGGGTGTGAGAGTGTGGGTGGGGGTGTGTGGGTGGGAGAGTGTGGGTGGGAGTGTGTGGGTGGGAGAGTGTGGGTGGGAGAGTGTGCGGTGGGAGTGTGTGGGTGGGAGAGTGTGGGTGGGTGAGTGTGGGTGGGAGAGTGTGGGTGGGAGAGTGTGTGGGTGGGAGTGTGTGGGTGGGAGACTGTGGGTGGGAGAGTGTGGATGGGAGAGTGTGGGTGGGAGAGTGTGGGTGGGAGAGTGTGGGGTGGGAGTGTGTGCGTGGGAGAGTGTGGGTGGGAGAGTGTGCGGTGGGAGTGTGTGGGTGGGAGAGTGTGGGTGGGTGAGTGTGGGTGGGAGAGTGTGGGTGGCAGAGTGTGGGAGGGGGTGTGTGGGTGGGAGATTGTGGGTGGGAGAGTGTGGGTGGGAGAGTGTGGGTGGGCGTGTGTGGGTGGGGGAGTGTGGGTGGGGGTGTATGGGAGAGTGTGCAGTGGGAGAGTGTGGGTGGGAGAGTGTGGGTGGGGGTGTGTGGGTGGGAGAGTGTGGGTGTGAGAGTGTGGGTGGGGGTGTGTGGGTGGGAGAGTGTGGGTGGGAGTGTGTGGGTGGGAGAGTCTGGGTGGGAGAGTGTGCGGTGGGAGTGTGTGGGTGGGAGAGTGTGGGTGGGTGAGTGTGGGTGGGAGAGTGTGGGTGGGAGAGTGTGTGGGTGGGAGTGTGTGGGTGGGAGACTGTGGGTGGGAGAGTGTGGATGGGAGAGTGTGGGTGGGAGAGTGTGGGTGGGAGAGTGTGGGGTGGGAGTGTGTGCGTGGGAGAGTGTGGGTGGGAGAGTGTGTGGGTGGGAGTGTGTGGGTGGGAGACTGTGGGTGGGAGAGTGTGGATGGGAGAGTGTGGGTGGAAGAGTGTGGGTGGGAGAGTGTGGGTGGGAGAGTGTGGGTGGGAGAGTGTGGGTGGGAGAGTGTGGGTGGGAGTGTGTGGGTGGGAGAGTGTGGGTGGGAGAGTGCGCGGTGGGAGTGTGTGGGTGGGAGAGTGTGGGTGGGAGAGTGTGGATGGGAGAGTGTGGGTGGAAGAGTGTGGGTGGGAGAGTGTGGGTGGGAGAGTGTGGGTGGGAGAGTGTGGGTGGGAGAGTGTGGGTGGGAGAGTGTGGGTGGGAGTGTGTGGGTGGGAGAGTGTGGGTGGGAGAGTGTGCGGTGGGAGTGTGTGGGTGGGAGAGTGTGGGTGGGTGAGTGTGGGTGGGAGAGTGTGGGTGGCAGAGTGTGGGAGGGGGTGTGTGGGTGGGAGATTGTGGGTGGGAGTGTGTGGGTGGGAGAGTGTGGGGGGGGTGTGTGGGTGGCGGAGTGTGGGTGGGGGGGTGTGGGAGAGTGTGCAGTGGGAGAGTGTGGGTGGGAGAGTGTGGGTGGGGGTGTGTGGGTGGGAGAGTGTGGGTGGGAGTGTGTGGGTGGGGGTGTGTGGGTGGGAGAGTGTGGGTGGGAGAGTGTGGGTGGGAGAGTGTGGGTGGGAGACTGAAGGTGGGAGAGTGTGCGGTGGGAGAGTGTGGGTGGGAGAGTGTGGGTGGATGTGTGTGGGTGGGAGAGTGCGCGGTGGGAGAGTGTTCGGTGGGAGAGTGTGGGTGGGGGTGTGTGGTTGGGAGAGTGTGGATGGGAGAGTGTGGGTGGGGGTGTGTGGGTGGGAGAGTGTGGGTGGGAGAGTGTGGTTGAGAGAGTGTGGGTGGGAGAGTGTGGGTGGGAGAATGTGGGTGGGAAAGTGTGGGTGGATGTGTGTGGGTGGGAGAGTGTGCGGTGGGAGAGTGTTCGGTGGGAGAGTGTGGGTGGGTGTGTGTGGTTGGGAGAGTGTGGATGGGAGAGTGTGGGTGGGGGTGTGTGCGTGGGAGAGTGTGGGTTGCAGGGTGTGTGGTGGGAGCGTGTGGGTGGGAGAGTGTGGGTGGGAGAGTGTGAGTGGGGGTGTGTGGGTGGGAGAGTGTGGGTGTGAGAGTGTGGGTGGGAGAGTGTGGGTGGGGGTGTGTGGGTGGGAGAGTGTGGGCGGGAGAGTGTGGGCGGGAGAGTGTGGGTGGGGGAGTATGGGTGGGAGAGTGTGGGTGGGAGAGTTTGTGGTGGGAGATTGTGGGTGGGAGAGTGTGGGTGGGACAGTGTGCAGTGGGAGAGTGTGGGTGGGAGAGTGTGGGTGGGGGTGTGTGAGTGGGAGAGTGTGGGTGGGAGTATGTGCGGTGGGAGAGTGTGGGTGGGAGAGTGTGGGTGGGAGTCTGTGCACTGGGAGAGTGTGGGTGGGAGAGTGTGTGTGGGAGTGTGTGCGGTGGGAGAGTGTGGGTGGGGGTGTGTGGGTGGGAGAGTGTGGGTGGGAGAGTGTGTGGGTGGTTGAGTGTGGGTGGGTGAGTGTGGGTGGGAGAGTGTATGGTGGGAGAGTGTGGGTGGGGGTGTGTGGGTGGGAGAGTGTGTTTGGGAGAGTGTGGGTCGGAGAGTTGAGGTGGGAGAGTGTTGGTGGGAGAGTGTGGGTGGGAGAGTGTGTTTGGGAGAGTGTGGGTCGGAGAGTTGAGGTGGGAGAGTGTTGGTGGGAGAGTGTGTGGTGGGAGAGTGTGGGTGGGACAGTGTGGGTGGGAGAGTGTGGGTGGGAGAGTGTGTGGGTGGGTGAGTGTGGGTGGGAGAGTGTGGGTGGGAGAGTGTGTGGGTGGTTGAATGTGGGTGGGTGAGTGTGGGTGGGAGAGTGTATGGTGGGAGAGTGTGGGTGGGAGAGTGTGGATGGGAGAGTGTGGGTGGGAGAGTGTGGGTGGGAGAGTGTGGGGTGGGAGTGTGTGGGTGGGAGAGTGTGGGTGGGAGAGTGTGTGGGTGGGAGTGTGTGGGTGGGAGACTGTGGGTGGGAGAATGTGGATGGGAGAGTGTGGGTGGAAGAGTGTGCGGTGGGAGAGTGTGGGTGGGGGTGTGTGGGTGGGAGAGTGTGGGTGGGAGAGTGTGTGGGTGGTTGAGTGTGGGTGGGTGAGTGTGGGTGGGAGAGTGTATGGTGGGAGAGTGTGGGTGGGGGTGTGTGGGTGGGAGAGTGTGTTTGGGAGAGTGTGGGTCGGAGAGTTGAGGTGGGAGAGTGTTGGTGGGAGAGTGTGGGTGGGAGAGTGTGTTTGGGAGAGTGTGGGTCGGAGAGTTGAGGTGGGAGAGTGTTGGTGGGAGAGTGTGTGGTGGGAGAGTGTGGGTGGGACAGTGTGGGTGGGAGAGTGTGGGTGGGAGAGTGTGTGGGTGGGTGAGTGTGGGTGGGAGAGTGTGGGTGGGAGAGTGTGTGGGTGGTTGAATGTGGGTGGGTGAGTGTGGGTGGGAGAGTGTATGGTGGGAGAGTGTGGGTGGGAGAGTGTGGATGGGAGAGTGTGGGTGGGAGAGTGTGGGTGGGAGAGTGTGGGGTGGGAGTGTGTGGGTGGGAGAGTGTGGGTGGGAGAGTGTGTGGGTGGGAGTGTGTGGGTGGGAGACTGTGGGTGGGAGAATGTGGATGGGAGAGTGTGGGTGGAAGAGTGTGGGTGGGAGAGTGTGGGTGGGAGAGTGTGGGTGGGAGAGTGTGGGTGGGAGAGTGTGGGTGGGAGTGTGTGGGTGGGAGAGTGTGGGTGGGAGAGTGTGCGGTGGGAGTGTGTGGGTGGGAGAGTGTGGGTGGGTGAGTGTGGGTGGGAGAGTGTGGGTGGCAGAGTGTGGGAGGGGGTGTGTGGGTGGGAGATTGTGGGTGGGAGTGTGTGGGTGGAAGAGTGTGGGTGGGCGTGTGTGGGTGGGGGAGTGTGGGTGGGGGTGTATGGGAGAGTGTGCAGTGGGAGAGTGTGGGTGGGAGAGTGTGGGTGGGGGTGTGTGGGTGGGAGAGTGTGGGTGTGAGAGTGTGGGTGGGGGTGTGTGGGTGGGAGAGTGTGGGTGGGAGTGTGTGGGTGGGAGAGTGTGGGTGGGAGAGTGTGCGGTGGGAGTGTGTGGGTGGGAGAGTGTGGGTGGGTGAGTGTGGGTGGGAGAGTGTGGGTGGGAGAGTGTGTGGGTGGGAGTGTGTGGGTGGGAGACTGTGGGTGGGAGAGTGTGGATGGGAGAGTGTGGGTGGGAGAGTGTGGGTGGGAGAGTGTGGGGTGGGAGTGTGTGCGTGGGAGAGTGTGGGTGGGAGAGTGTGCGGTGGGAGTGTGTGGGTGGGAGAGTGTGGGTGGGTGAGTGTGGCTGGGAGAGTGTGGGTGGCAGAGTGTGGGAGGTGGTGTGTGGGTGGGAGATTGTGGGTGGGAGAGTGTGGGTGGGAGAGTGTGGGTGGGCGTGTGTGGGTGGGGGAGTGTGGGTGGGGGTGTATGGGAGAGTGTGCAGTGGGAGAGTGTGGGTGGGAGAGTGTGGGTGGGGGTGTGTGGGTGGGAGAGTGTGGGTGTGAGAGTGTGGGTGGGGGTGTGTGGGTGGGAGAGTGTGGGTGGGAGTGTGTGGGTGGGAGAGTCTGGGTGGGAGAGTGTGCGGTGGGAGTGTGTGGGTGGGAGAGTGTGGGTGGGTGAGTGTGGGTGGGAGAGTGTGGGTGGGAGAGTGTGTGGGTGGGAGTGTGTGGGTGGGAGACTGTGGGTGGGAGAGTGTGGATGGGAGAGTGTGGGTGGGAGAGTGTGGGTGGGAGAGTGTGGGGTGGGAGTGTGTGCGTGGGAGAGTGTGGGTGGGAGAGTGTGGGTGGGAGTGTGTGGGTGGGAGAGTGTGGGTGGGAGAGTGTGCGGTGGGAGTGTGTGGGTGGGAGAGTGTGGGTGGGTGAGTGTGGGTGGGAGAGTGTGGGTGGCAGAGTGTGGGAGGGGGTGTGTGGGTGGGAGATTGTGGGTGGGAGTGTGTGGGTGGGAGAGTGTGGGGGGGGGTGTGTGGGTGGGGGAGTGTGGGTGGGGGGGTGTGGGAGAGTGTGCAGTGGGAGAGTGTGGGTGGGAGAGTGTGGGTGGGGGTGTGTGGGTGGGAGAGTGTGGGTGGGAGTGTGTGTGTGGGGGTGTGTGGGTGGGAGAGTGTGGGTGGGAGAGTGTGGGTGGGAGAGTGTGGGTGGGAGTGTGTGGGTGGGAGAGTGTGGGTGGGAGTGTGTGGGTGAGAGAGTGTGGGTGGGGGTGTGTGGGTGGGAGAGTGTGGGTGGGAGAGTGTGGGTGGGAGTGTGTGGGTGGGAGACTGAAGGTGGGAGAGTGTGCGGTGGGAGAGTGTGGGTGGGAGAGTGTGGGTGGATGTGTGTGGGTGGGAGAGTGCGCGGTGGGAGAGTGTTCGGTGGGAGAGTGTGGGTGGGGGTGTGTGGTTGGGAGAGTGTGGATGGGAGAGTGTGGGTGGGGGTGTGTGGGTGGGAGAGTGTGGGTGGGAGAGTGTGGTTGAGAGAGTGTGGGTGGGAGAGTGTGGGTGGGAGAATGTGGGTGGGAAAGTGTGGGTGGATGTGTGTGGGTGGGAGAGTGTGCGGTGGGAGAGTGTTCGGTGGGAGAGTGTGGGTGGGTGTGTGTGGTTGGGAGAGTGTGGGTGGGAGAGTGTGGGTGGGGGTGTGTGGGTGGGAGAGTGTGGGTGTGAGAGTGTGGGTGGGGGTGTGTGGGTGGGAGAGTGTGGGTGGGAGTGTGTGGGTGGGAGAGTGTGGGTGGGAGAGTGTGCGGTGGGAGTGTGTGGGTGGGAGAGTGTGGGTGGGTGAGTGTGGGTGGGAGAGTGTGGGTGGGAGAGTGTGTGGGTGGGAGTGTGTGGGTGGGAGACTGTGGGTGGGAGAGTGTGGATGGGAGAGTGTGGGTGGGAGAGTGTGGGTGGGAGAGTGTGGGGTGGGAGTGTGTGCGTGGGAGAGTGTGGGTGGGAGAGTGTGCGGTGGGAGTGTGTGGGTGGGAGAGTGTGGGTGGGTGAGTGTGGGTGGGAGAGTGTGGGTGGCAGAGTGTGGGAGGGGGTGTGTGGGTGGGAGATTGTGGGTGGGAGAGTGTGGGTGGGAGAGTGTGGGTGGGCGTGTGTGGGTGGGGGAGTGTGGGTGGGGGTGTATGGGAGAGTGTGCAGTGGGAGAGTGTGGGTGGGAGAGTGTGGGTGGGGGTGTGTGGGTGGGAGAGTGTGGGTGTGAGAGTGTGGGTGGGGGTGTGTGGGTGGGAGAGTGTGGGTGGGAGTGTGTGGGTGGGAGAGTCTGGGTGGGAGAGTGTGCGGTGGGAGTGTGTGGGTGGGAGAGTGTGGGTGGGTGAGTGTGGGTGGGAGAGTGTGGGTGGGAGAGTGTGTGGGTGGGAGTGTGTGGGTGGGAGACTGTGGGTGGGAGAGTGTGGATGGGAGAGTGTGGGTGGGAGAGTGTGGGTGGGAGAGTGTGGGGTGGGAGTGTGTGCGTGGGAGAGTGTGGGTGGGAGAGTGTGTGGGTGGGAGTGTGTGGGTGGGAGACTGTGGGTGGGAGAGTGTGGATGGGAGAGTGTGGGTGGAAGAGTGTGGGTGGGAGAGTGTGGGTGGGAGAGTGTGGGTGGGAGAGTGTGGGTGGGAGAGTGTGGGTGGGAGTGTGTGGGTGGGAGAGTGTGGGTGGGAGAGTGCGCGGTGGGAGTGTGTGGGTGGGAGAGTGTGGGTGGGAGAGTGTGGATGGGAGAGTGTGGGTGGAAGAGTGTGGGTGGGAGAGTGTGGGTGGGAGAGTGTGGGTGGGAGAGTGTGGGTGGGAGAGTGTGGGTGGGAGAGTGTGGGTGGGAGTGTGTGGGTGGGAGAGTGTGGGTGGGAGAGTGTGCGGTGGGAGTGTGTGGGTGGGAGAGTGTGGGTGGGTGAGTGTGGGTGGGAGAGTGTGGGTGGCAGAGTGTGGGAGGGGGTGTGTGGGTGGGAGATTGTGGGTGGGAGTGTGTGGGTGGGAGAGTGTGGGGGGGGTGTGTGGGTGGCGGAGTGTGGGTGGGGGGGTGTGGGAGAGTGTGCAGTGGGAGAGTGTGGGTGGGAGAGTGTGGGTGGGGGTGTGTGGGTGGGAGAGTGTGGGTGGGAGTGTGTGGGTGGGGGTGTGTGGGTGGGAGAGTGTGGGTGGGAGAGTGTGGGTGGGAGAGTGTGGGTGGGAGACTGAAGGTGGGAGAGTGTGCGGTGGGAGAGTGTGGGTGGGAGAGTGTGGGTGGATGTGTGTGGGTGGGAGAGTGCGCGGTGGGAGAGTGTTCGGTGGGAGAGTGTGGGTGGGGGGGTGGGTGGGGGAGTGTGGTGGGAGAGTGTGGGTGGGGGTGTGTGGGTGGGAGAGTGTGGGTGGGAGAGTGTGGTGAGAGAGTGTGGGTGGGAGCGTGAGATCGCGCTCGTGTGCCGCAGACGCTCGGGGCTGGGGGGGTGGTGTGTAGCTGTGTGTGTGTGGTGGGAGAGTGTTCGGTGGGAGAGTGTGGGTGGGTGTGTGTGGTTGGGAGAGTGTGGATGGGAGAGTGTGGGTGGGGGTGTGTGCGTGGGAGAGTGTGGGTTGCAGGGTGTGTGGTGGGAGCGTGTGGGTGGGAGAGTGTGGGTGGGAGAGTGTGAGTGGGGGTGTGTGGGTGGGAGAGTGTGGGTGTGAGAGTGTGGGTGGGAGAGTGTGGGTGGGGGTGTGTGGGTGGGAGAGTGTGGGCGGGAGAGTGTGGGCGGGAGAGTGTGGGTGGGGGAGTATGGGTGGGAGAGTGTGGGTGGGAGAGTTTGTGGTGGGAGATTGTGGGTGGGAGAGTGTGGGTGGGACAGTGTGCAGTGGGAGAGTGTGGGTGGGAGAGTGTGGGTGGGGGTGTGTGAGTGGGAGAGTGTGGGTGGGAGTATGTGCGGTGGGAGAGTGTGGGTGGGAGAGTGTGGGTGGGAGTCTGTGCACTGGGAGAGTGTGGGTGGGAGAGTGTGTGTGGGAGTGTGTGCGGTGGGAGAGTGTGGGTGGGGGTGTGTGGGTGGGAGAGTGTGGGTGGAGAGTGTGTGGGTGGTTGAGTGTGGGTGGGTGAGTGTGGGTGGGAGAGTGTATGGTGGGAGAGTGTGGGTGGGGGTGTGTGGGTGGGAGAGTGTGTTTGGGAGAGTGTGGGTCGGAGAGTTGAGGTGGGAGAGTGTTGGTGGGAGAGTGTGGGTGGGAGAGTGTGTTAGGGAGAGTGTGGGTCGGAGAGTTGAGGTGGGAGAGTGTTGGTGGGAGAGTGTGTGGTGGGAGAGTGTGGGTGGGACAGTGTGGGTGGGAGAGTGTGGGTGGGAGAGTGTGTGGGTGGGTGAGTGTGGGTGGGAGAGTGTGGGTGGGAGAGTGTGTGGGTGGTTGAATGTGGGTGGGTGAGTGTGGGTGGGAGAGTGTATGGTGGGAGAGTGTGGGTGGGAGAGTGTGGATGGGAGAGTGTGGGTGGGAGAGTGTGGGTGGGAGAGTGTGGGGTGGGAGTGTGTGGGTGGGAGAGTGTGGGTGGGAGAGTGTGTGGGTGGGAGTGTGTGGGTGGGAGACTGTGGGTGGGAGAATGTGGATGGGAGAGTGTGGGTGGAAGAGTGTGCGGTGGGAGAGTGTGGGTGGGGGTGTGTGGGTGGGAGAGTGTGGGTGGGAGAGTGTGTGGGTGGTTGAGTGTGGGTGGGTGAGTGTGGGTGGGAGAGTGTATGGTGGGAGAGTGTGGGTGGGGGTGTGTGGGTGGGAGAGTGTGTTTGGGAGAGTGTGGGTCGGAGAGTTGAGGTGGGAGAGTGTTGGTGGGAGAGTGTGGGTGGGAGAGTGTGTTTGGGAGAGTGTGGGTCGGAGAGTTGAGGTGGGAGAGTGTTGGTGGGAGAGTGTGTGGTGGGAGAGTGTGGGTGGGACAGTGTGGGTGGGAGAGTGTGGGTGGGAGAGTGTGTGGGTGGGTGAGTGTGGGTGGGAGAGTGTGGGTGGGAGAGTGTGTGGGTGGTTGAATGTGGGTGGGTGAGTGTGGGTGGGAGAGTGTATGGTGGGAGAGTGTGGGTGGGAGAGTGTGGATGGGAGAGTGTGGGTGGGAGAGTGTGGGTGGGAGAGTGTGGGGTGGGAGTGTGTGGGTGGGAGAGTGTGGGTGGGAGAGTGTGTGGGTGGGAGTGTGTGGGTGGGAGACTGTGGGTGGGAGAATGTGGATGGGAGAGTGTGGGTGGAAGAGTGTGGGTGGGAGAGTGTGGGTGGGAGAGTGTGGGTGGGAGAGTGTGGGTGGGAGAGTGTGGGTGGGAGTGTGTGGGTGGGAGAGTGTGGGTGGGAGAGTGTGCGGTGGGAGTGTGTGGGTGGGAGAGTGTGGGTGGGTGAGTGTGGGTGGGAGAGTGTGGGTGGCAGAGTGTGGGAGGGGGTGTGTGGGTGGGAGATTGTGGGTGGGAGTGTGTGGGTGGAAGAGTGTGGGTGGGCGTGTGTGGGTGGGGGAGTGTGGGTGGGGGTGTATGGGAGAGTGTGCAGTGGGAGAGTGTGGGTGGGAGAGTGTGGGTGGGGGTGTGTGGGTGGGAGAGTGTGGGTGTGAGAGTGTGGGTGGGGGTGTGTGGGTGGGAGAGTGTGGGTGGGAGTGTGTGGGTGGGAGAGTGTGGGTGGGAGAGTGTGCGGTGGGAGTGTGTGGGTGGGAGAGTGGTGGGTGGGGAGTGTGGGTGGGAGAGTGTGGGTGGGAGAGTGTGTGGGTGGGAGTGTGTGGGTGGGAGACTGTGGGTGGGAGAGTGTGGATGGGAGAGTGTGGGTGGGAGAGTGTGGGTGGGAGAGTGTGGGGTGGGAGTGTGTGCGTGGGAGAGTGTGGGTGGGAGAGTGTGCGGTGGGAGTGTGTGGGTGGGAGAGTGTGGGTGGGTGAGTGTGGCTGGGAGAGT